>NC_080581.1:26089396-26392849 GCF_029962835.1 Magnolia sinica
AAATACCTGTCAATGATGAAGTTATTCCCATTAGCACACTAGTAGCTAAACCATCTGAATCAGAAAAACGAATGCTTACTAGAGATTTGTGCAATATAGATGCGCAATGGAGTACTAATGAAAATGTGATTGTTTCAAAGTATTTGTTACCCAGATACAGAGTCCTTCACAGGATTTTTATTTCAAATGTTTATCCCCGTTCTGGTAACCAAACCGAACTCACTATGTTCATGGTTCGGATTTTTCATTCTATCGTTTCTGGTACTTCTATATTTCTTCATTCTTTAATCTGTCATTGCATTATCCAATTCCATCTCCATCCTGGACACAGTGATATCCCTTTTGCTTATCTGATGATTGTGTTAGCCACCCATCTTTTAGTGGCTATGCCTGTTAGAGAGGCTCCCATTTAACATCTAATCTTTAACAACTCAAATATAAACAAAATGAATCTGAGATTGGCTACAGGCGAAGTGAATGAAGGTGTTGGTGGAGCTGATGCTGTGAATGAAGAAGAAGGTGACTTGCCACCAGATGACATTAACATGGATGATATATTTGGTGAGATTGAATCCGACTCTGCTGATGATTATGACTATCAGCCTTCTGATTTTGCTGAGAGGTTGCATACTCTTGAGGAACAGGTGGCTCAGATCTGTGTAACCCAGGATTCTCAATTTGCTTATATGCGTTAATATATGAGGCGCATTAATAAGGGTTTACATCAAATTGATCTATCTATTCCTGCTCCCTCTTCAGGATCTGATTAGTGTTTTCTCTCATGGTTTGCAATAACTCTTATGATACTTCGCTTTCTTTGGTTTATGGGATTGAATTTAGTTGAACTTTGTTGCTGTTAGTTGATTATGCTTGAACATTACTTACGAATTTAATATCTTGACTATCTTGATACATTATTCCTCATTGCTCATCTTATTCTTCCTTGTTTATCTACGTCCTGTTCCCTGTATTGGTATCTTCCTTTGTCATATTGTGACAAAAAAGGGAGAGAATTTTGTCATACTTGATATACACACAAACACACACACACACACACAAACACACACACACACATATATGGTGCTTATGATATATGGCATGTGTATTGTGGATTTGTAGCCTTCTTTGTGTAAGGGGGAGGAATAAGTAAGGGGGAGTATTGTTGGAAGAATTGATGTCCTGTTTATAACTGGTGCATGATTCTTTAACCAGGTTGTAACTTGTTTATATTAATAATGCATGATTCTTTGTGCGTATAATGCTTATGTTATTATGAAGTGTGTTTTGTCTTGACAAAGGAAGAGATTGTAAGTGCTATGGTTTCTAGCTCCTATGATTGTTAAATTTTGTAGTGTCAAAACCTCTTGGAATCTGTGTCTTGTGTAGTGGATCTACATATTCAAGACAATGCATCTCATGTAGAGGGACAATGGTCTTTACTTCAAGAACTTCTAATGCAAGATCAAGTACATAGATCACTCCTTCAAAGCTTCAAAGTTTAAGGTTTCAAACCTATATCTAAAGGCAAGACAATAGTCTTTACTTTGGGACTCAAGACTCAAGGTCAAGTACAATTCAAGTACCTCAAGCTCAAGCTTTAATGTAACTACAAATTCAAGCTTCAAATGATCTCAAGTTCAAGCTTTTATATATGTTAAGACCTCAAGCTTCGTGAACTTCGAAGATCATCTATCAACTAAAGCAAAAGAAGTTTCAATGTTCATACATCATATATAAGGTATGAATGACCCTAGATTGACCATAGGGTAGGTCGTTTTGAATACATAACTTAAATTATTTTATAAGTGCATAGACTGTTTCTCGACTAGTCTTGGACTCTGTTCGACTAGTCCTAGCACTGGCTCGACTAGTCCAAGAATTCCTCGTCCAGTCCTAAGTTTGTTACTGATTTTCAAAAATTTTTGTTAAAGCCTCGACCAGTCCTGGAGATTGCTCGACCAGTCGTGTGAACAGTGCTCGACCTGTGCTCGACCAGTCCTATAGCCTCGACTTAAAGTCCAGCAACTAAAAATAGTTTCGCACGACCAGTCGTGGACAGGACTCGACCGGTCGTGGAGGCCACTTGACCAATCATGTAGGTCCTATGACCAGTCATGGAATGGCTTTATCTTATCATGCCCAAATTTCAAAAATCTGTTAGTCCTACAACCAGTCGTGGAGACCACAGGACCAGTCGAGAGTGCAATTTCTTCACTTATAAATAGAGCACGAATTTAAGAGTTTAATATCCAATTCAAGCTAAATCAATGCGCCACTCTCTGAGAGATAAGTTAGTCATTTTTTAAGCTATATTGTGCTCATTTAATATTCTCTTTGTTTAGCTTTATTATATTTGATTTTGTATTCTTTATTCCAATCATATTTGAAGAAGGGATTGAGATTTACCCTTTTCTTGGAACCAAAATCAAATAGAGTTAGCGCAACTTGATTTAATTTAAAATCAATTTAGAACATAGAACCATTTCTTAAGTGAGTATGGACATTGAACTTCTACGTTGAACTTCTACTTCAATTTGGTTTTTTCGGGCTGCATCAAAAAGAGAATATCTAGGTATTTTACATTATTGTAAATTCCTTTCTTTTGGTTTTATTGAGATTGTGCTAGAAAAATCTCTCTGTTTTGGTTTGTCTGAGATGATCCAGAAAACTCAGAGTGTGGGTTTTTTTGAATTGTGTAAGCCCACTTGAAAGACACAATTGTGAGGGTTTTAGGTGAACCTAGAAAAATCTATTTTCATATTGAACACTAATATCCACTGTGTGGGGATATTATGAGTGGAGTAGTTGTGTGGCTGTTGTGTAACAGTTGGTGTACACACAAGTGAACCGCTATAATTCTTTGTGTTTTGTGGATGTGTGGTTTAATTTCTTTATCTTTTATGGTTTGAGATTGTGGGATGTATTTGTGGATGTGAATGTTGTAATCTTTACATTTCAGCACTGTGTGGTGAATGTTGTAATATCTTAGTTATTTCCTTTTCTATTCATTTCTTTCATATCCTCTTTAGTTTGATTTTTTGATACTCACCCAAGTTCTAGTAAGGTTGTCTTGCCATAAACCTTTGGTTTTTGGTGTCAGGTTGTCCTTAGAACCAAGTTTGTATCAACCTCTCAAGACTAGATTTTTGGAGGTTGTTTCTACATTTCCGCATTGAGGATTGTTTAAGTTCTATGGTGATGTGGGGCTCACTGTGATGTATATGTGTTATATCTATATTGCCCATCCATTTTGTGAGCTTATTTAAGGGCATAAGCCCAAAATTTGAAGAAAATCCAAAGCTCAAGTGGACCACACCACTGGAAACATTGGTGATTGAACGCCCATGATAAAAACTTCTTGGGGGCCACAAAAGTTTCGGATCAAGCTTATATTTGTGTTTTCCCTCTATCTAGATTTGTGAGACCTTAACAACATGTTAGATGGCAAGTAAGCATCATGGTGGGCCCTAGGAAGGTTTTAACTGTGTGTGTCAATTATACCCACCATTTCGTGTGGTGTGGTCCACTTGAGGTTTCAAGCCACTTCATATTTTTAGGCTCATGCTCAAAATGAGGTGGCGACATGGATGGACAATGTGGATATTAAACACATACATCATAGTGGGCTCCACGGAGCCCTGGTGGAGTGATAAAAAAGGTGGAAGCGTGCTACCTGTAATTTTGTTCGTGAAAATTAAGGGCTCATTAGCCATCTCTACTAATAAGAGCTTATTTGCTTGGTCTAAATAATAATAGTAGTAATAAGCTCGTTTTGAAAATAGACTATTTGATGAAGCTCTAATTTTATCATTTAAGTTTTAGAAACTAACCAAGAAGCTCTTAATAAATAAATGGTGGAGATGTCACTTATTTTTTAAGAGCTTAGTTAGCTTACATAGGTAGATATTTTTAGCTTTTTCTTTTCTTTTCTTTTTTGATAAGTTTGTCCTTAAACTTTTGAAGTAATTCCCATGATGAACGACCTAAATTGAAGGTGGAGCCCAACATGATGAGTGGTCCACATCAAGGTGGACCCACATAATGTACAATCACATCAAAGGTGGGCACCACATGATGATAGCCCCACATGATAGTGATCCATATCAAACTGGCACCGCCTGATGGTCGGTCCACATTAAAGGTAGGACCTACATGATGGATGATGGACATTGAATGTTGGACCACATGATAGAAGGTTGACATCAAAGGTGGTCCCACATGATGAATAACCCATATTGAAGTTTGGGCCCCGCATGATGGCGGTCTACAATAAAGGTGGGACCCACTTGATGGATAGTGGACATGGAAGGTGGATCCTATATGATGAAGGACCCACATCAAAACGTAGCCCCATATGATGGACTATCCGCATCAAGTGGGCCCCACATGATGGGAAATCCACAACAAAGGTGGGACCCAAATGATGGATACCATACATCAAAGGTGGGTCCCACATGATGGATGGCCCATAGCAAAATGTGGCCCCACATGATGGATTAATTAAACACATCAAGTGGGCCCCACATGATGGATGGTCCACAACAAAGGTGGGACCCACATGATAGATGGTGAACATCAAAGGTGTAGATATTTAGGGTATGTTCCGTCTATAGTGAGATCCACTAAAATAACCATTTGAATTGCTCTTATAATGGAGTTGTCGTAATTTTTAAAAATGACATCATCTACCACTAAAAAAAACTCTTATTTGAACATTCTACCAAACTTGCTTATTTTAAATAAGTGTTGTTCTTTTTTTTCTTTTTTCTTTTTTCTCTTTTTTTTTTCCTCTCTGTTTTTTTTTTTTTTTTAAAAAGTTTTGAAAAAGTGATTTAACCAACAAGCTTATTTAAAACAAGAATTAGAATAAAAAGAGCTTATAAGACTTGTCGTTATTAAAAAAGCTATTATTGGTCTGGAGTAGAGATGTCAAACAACCCCGTTGGAAATTTATGTTCATTCGGGTGAACCCCGCAAAAACACTAGGCCACAACTATTGTATAAATCCGAAACAAAATCAACAAAAAACAATACAAAAATATCCCATAGCCTTCTAATTTCAACTTCCCCTCCTGTTGGACAAAAACGTAGCCTCATCGCCAAAATTCTAGAAGCTTGGTTGCTTGAAGCCAACTTGCACTATTTTTTTAACAATCAAAATCATGGACATTAGATGGTCCCATCCATCAAAATTTTCAGTTTCCCACACTAATCAAAATGGTTGTGACCGTCCAAAGTAGGGAAAACTATTTAGATGGTAATCAATTAAGTTTGATTTCGACTATCATACTATCCAAAGTAGGGGAAACTATTTAGATGGTAATCAATTGATATATCTTCATTACTCATGTTATGTGAAGATATTGCTTTATGTTAGAGTTTCAACTCTTATCTCACACCAATATGATACAATCCCAAGCCACAACAAAACTGGATCAACCCTAAGTATTCGAAATTCGGATCTAATGCCACCGTTAATCGCGCTTTATGCAAGCATGTTCAATGAAGTTAGAATAATTACAATAAATAGAATAACCAAAAAAATCAAACAAGAAAACACATAACACACCTATTTAAGGTGGAAAGCCCTTGTAAGAAAAAATCATGATACAAAGCAATGGAAATCCACGATAATCAAAACTCTTAGAGTTTATACCACTCACCTTCTTCGATTATAGAAGAAACATGATCTCCCCTTGTGATACACACTTAAGAAAACCCTAACCCTCTCACCTCACCAAAAACTTTCCCTTAGAGAGAAAGCATGGGACGATCAAGCCCTAATCTAAGACGGACTCAAATACCCCAATTTGCGTCAATCTGTGTAACTCCTCGATCGGACTTAATGGGACCTTCGGTCAGACCGAAACAAATTGACTTACACATATCAGTTGAACAAAAAATATGCAAATCTTTATAGAGTGCAAAATAATATTCACCCATTAATATAGTTGGATCGATGGGATACCGGTTGAACCTATAGTGACCTTCTCTACACTATCAGATTGGCAAAATACAAGGCATCGCATAAAACAATCTCCACCTTGACTCACATTCTACCAAGTCACCCCAAAGATCTCCCGTGAAATCTCTAACTTGACCGTAAACCATTCCCTACATTCTCCACCTAGAACGCAACTCCATCTGCACCCCTATATAAGGGTGCCCGATCTCATCAATGGTTGGAGAGATTGATCAAACCTAAGAAATGCTTGAACTTTTCTGTGGTCACCGGCTTCGTTAACATACTTCAACATTCTCATCCATGTGAGTCTTATAAAATAGAATTTCTCCTAAAGTAATGAGTTCCTATATCTTGTGGAACCTCACGTTGATGTGTTTGGTTCTCGTGTGATACATCTAATTCATCACTAGATGGATAACACTCTTACTATCGTAATACAACCGAATTGTCTCATACTTCAACCCTAGTTCTCTTATTAGAATTTTGAAGTAAAATGCCTCCTTTAACACCTATAAGGCCTGTATCCTAGACCGTACCATTCCTTAGGCCTCCGTGGTCCTCCCAGTTGATTTTCAACGACCCTCGACTTGTATTCGACATTTGCGAGCGATCCTAAGCCGAGTCCTGCATATCAGAGTTGACTCGACTCGAAACTTATACCCTAACGATCGCGTTGTTACCGTGGTTCCAACGCCATGACTTACTCATCGATCTGATACCGGGCGAGGAGATGTGAGCCCGCGTTCATTATGAAGAAATATTGCATGTTGCAAATTTCGAGGGAATCTCTACGACCCATCACATCAATCTCATTAATCAAGTACACATCACACCCCATCACTTACTCATCCCTAAGTACAACTACCCCTCCCCTAATATAAGACCCGTATCCTAGTCCGCATTGTTCCGTCAACTCCCGCGATCCTTCCCGTCGAAGTCCGGCGATCCGCGACCTATAATCGATGTTTGCACGTGACCCTAAGTCGTATCTTGTAGATTTGAGTCGGCTTAATCCGAGACTTATATCTTTGCGACCGCACCGTAGCCGCGGTTCCAATGATGCGTCTTGCATACCAATCCGATACCCTGGCAGGGAGATGTGGACCCGCGTTCAGTTCGAGGAAACGTTGTGCATTTGCAATCCTAAGAGAATCTCTACGACATGTCAAATCAATCTAATCAATCACCTCACATGTCAAGTACATGTTCCATCCCCAAAAGCAACCACCAAGTCAACTCTTTCTCACCCTTTCTCTTACAGGCCCATACATGTCAAGTGCACTATCACCTCACCCATCACTCACCTCACATCCATCACTCCTTACAACCCTCTCTCTCTCTCTCTCATTTCTCAACACAATTCCAAGCAAAGAGAGGAGTGGACGTCCAACATTTTCAAGGAGAGAAAGTGCATGTGTGTGGCCCACTTTTCCATCCTAAATCCTTCATCCTAGCCATTTAAACCTCATCATCTTCCGTCAAAGTGAAGCACAAGGAGACCGGCATTCCAACGGATCAAGAAGATCGAACGGTGAGTGCTTTATAGGCTAGATTTGCATATTTTGATAATGGGCCAAGTGAGGCTTACCGATTGATGGTATGGATCTCACTTTAGACCCTAGGTATGGCCGATGACCCACCTTGATCCTCACGATCATTCCATGATGGGGCCATTCTCCATGGACCCCATCATGATGTTTATTTTCCTTGCACAAATAGGGTCATCTAGACCTTGCATTTCAGTGGAGAAAGGATCTCCACCGTTGATTTTGATCGGTGGGCCCACATGTAATGGGATCCACTTGATGTATGTTGTAGATCATGAAAGGGAGGGCCTATAGTGTCGGGGTCCCTCCATCACTCGGTCTTCCTTTCTCTCTTTCTCTCCCTCTCTCTTCATTTTTTATTGTGTGTGATAATGTGGTCGTGTGGCTCACCCAGATGGACCCCACCATGAAGCATGTATTTGATTCAAGTCATTTATAGGTGGGGCCTGCTTTGTATATATGTTGTTCCACACCACCCAACCATGTGGTGGCCCACCTAAGCAGTTTCCACCTTAAATGTATTTGTCTTGCCCAGAACCGTCCAACGTCTGGACGTGAATTGGGAAAACACAAATATTAGCTTGCTTCATAAGCATTTGGGTGAGTCACTTGTATAGGCCCCACATGGATGTATGGATTCAATCCACGCCATCCATCCTATTTACCAACTCATTTTAGGTGTTGAGCCAAAAAATGAAGCTGATCCAACTTTCTAGTGGGCCATACCTTAGCAACAATCATTTTCACCGTTTAAATTCACCTTAATTTTTCTACACGCCGAAAGATGCCTAATATTGGGCTTGATGGATTTGTTATGGACTGTAGAATCCATTGGCTGAATTGGATTCAGCTTATGCAGGCCCCACATATAAAAATCCTCAAGAAATCAATTTTTCAAAGGAAAGAAAAAAAAATATAAGTAGCGCCTGCTGCTGCGTCAGCAGCGTTTTGGCAGACGGTCAGCAGGACCCACGGTCCAGCCGTGGGCCCCACCATGATGTGTGTTTTGTAAATCCACACTGTCCATTTTGTAGGCCCCCTTAGGGAAGTGGGCCACCCCAAGAATCAGCCATATTGGAAGCTCAAGCAGCCCACGTCACAGGCAATAATGTGATTGAACGTCTGCCTTTGAAACCCTTTTGGGTATCGCAGAAGTTTTGGATCAGCGTGAAATTTGTTTTGCCTCTTCATCTGGGTCTATGTGACCTTATCAACGGAATGGATGGTATATAAACGTTATGTTGGGCCCCACATGGGACCCACAATGATGTATGTGTTTTATTCACATCGTCTAGGCAGATAGTGGAACCCACCAAAGTGTGTGTTTTATACACGCCGTCCACCCATTCGGTAGGGGCGGTGGGTCCCACTGCTGTTGACACCAGCAAGGTCTGTGGGACCCATGTATGATGTATGTATACCACACCGTCCATCCTTATGGGACCAACCATGATGCATGTGTTACATCCAAACCGTTTAATCATTTTGAAAACCCATTTTAGGACTTGAGACTAAGAATGAGTCAGATCTAAAGTTCAAATGGACCCCCCACCATTGAGAATAGTGGAGACAATGACATTCACCATTCAAACCTCTTAGGAGTCACATTAGCTTCCAATTAAGCTTATATTTTGCTTTCACTTCATCTAGCTCTATGTTAACTTATGAATTTGGTTGGATCTCAAACACATCACGGCGGACCACTCCGTGATATGATCATCCATTGAGGCCCACTTTGATGTGTTTTGTGGCCATCTGTGAGGCCCACCTTGATATACTTAGTGGTCCATCCATCAGGCCCACTTTGATGTATTTTGTGGCCTAAACGAGAGGCCCACCTTGATATACATGTGACTCATCAAGATGTATCTTTGACCCATGAGCGGGGCCCACCTATTGCATGTTTTGAGGCCCAGGTGCAGGGCCCACCTGTTATGTATTTGAGGCCCGTGTATTAAGACCCATTGTGATGTATTTGGGGCCCATGGGTCGAGGCCCATTGTGATGTATTAGGGCTCATGGATTGAGGCCCATTGTGATGTATAAGGGCCCGTGGGTTGAGGCCCATTGTGCTGTATTTGGAGCCCATGGGTTAAGGCCCATTGTGATGTATTAGGGCCCGTGGGTTGAGGCCCATTTGATGTATTTGAGGACCATGGGTCGAGGCCCAATGAGATGTATACAAAGTCTATTGCATTGTGTGATTCCACCATGGGTTATGTAATGACATTTATGGCGGGCCATGCCTTGGGAGCAATGTTGGTTTAACGTCCACATTATAAGAATAATGTTGGTTAAATGTCCATATTATAACTCTCCCTAGGGCCCATTGATAGGCCCATACTTGTTATGGGTAGGCCATCAAGGCCCATCTTCGTTGTGAGGATAGTTCATCACCATATAAAATGCTTAGTATAACTCCAGGATTCATGCCCATACGCATTATATGTATGCCTAATATGAGGAATGTTTGATCATAGCATACGCCATTGAGCAGACTATTTACAGGACTCCTTATGAGATGGAGTGCCCACATTATCGCGCAGTACGTGCAGGATTGCTTCATGACTGGATAGTGTGACTCATGCATCTCGCATATATGTGACTTGATCATTATACGCCCTAACGACATCAGGGTCGTGGCCTCCACAGGCACATCATAGATGGCTAAATGGGACACCGAAAATACTCAGTTTTAGCACTGTGGGCACTTAGGATGTCCTTGGGTGAAAATCCCAGAACTTCAAGGCCAAGAGGTGCCCCAATGTCTAGACGAGTGGAACTTGAGCGCTCGAGTGCCGAATACCAGTAGGTCGCGTCTCCCACTGTATCGTGGTCGGTTGGGAGGGGGTGTGGCCTTATCCGCCCTAGTGAGGGGGCTATAAGCTAGGCTGAGTATGACCAGCTCATAAATGGGTCTGCTATTGACGAGTCAGGTAGGTATTGGCAGACTACTGGTCAGGCAAATAGTGAGGTTTATTCCGCTCGTTGGGCTGTGCAGCTAGGGAGGAGGCAGTTGGTGTCGAGTGTAATAGACCCCGGTGATTTTCTCAGAGAGCAACCGTACTGATATGTGGACTTATTGAGTAGGAATTGCATATCCATTCATTTATTCATTCACTATCCACACAGGCTGGTGGTGCGTAACTATTCGTTACGTGTACCTTCACATGACTAAGATTTCAGTTGGGCGGGCAACTAACCTGAGATCAGGAGTTTACCACGTTGAGTCTGACTATCCAAATATAGGTATGGGACTAGTTTGGATAGAAGTCCCTTGTGGTGGACCCCGTAGCCTGTGATACTACATACTATCATCCTGACTTCACATTCCAGCATGGTCATTTCATTCGCACTGCATATTATATTGCATCCACAGTACTTAGCATTTTGGGTTACTATGTTTATGCACTTATATGGCGTAGACGGACTTAGAAAGATTTGCATATTGCATTGCATCATCGGCATCTGATATTTGGCTTCCGCATTTGCATAGCCGATCCACATTGCATATTCTGATATTGGATATTTTATAGACTTACTAGTAATTCTGATATCATATGATTTATGAACTTGCTAGTGTTTTTGATATTCTATAATTTATGAACTTGTCAGTATTTTCATTTATTCCGTTGATGTATGATTTATGGGCTTTATGGTATACTTGGCACTTAATCTTGTGCACACACTTTCACCACCCTCTAAGCTTTCTATAAGCTTATGCATGATAGATGTGTGCAGGTGATGTTAGGTTGTAGTAGCGTGGAGCGTAGAGCATGCAACTGTCTTCTGGAGCTCTAATTTTGACATATATATTTCCCTTTTAGCATTGTATTCAAATGATTATATTAGTGGATATGCGATGATGATGTTGCCTTTAAGATTTGGGTATACGTGTGGTTATGCTTCTTATGAGACAGTGTACATTGAAAAATCCTCCTTGTAGGATCCCGGGATCGAAACCTGGTGTATGTACGCCGGGGGCCGAGAATGGGGTACTATGGAGGCTATCGGCACCGAGTTCGACGATCAGGATTCCTGTGAATCCAATTTTCAGGTTTGGGGCGTGACACCTAAAGTCAACTCTCTCTCTCTCTCTCTCTCTCCACCCATCCTTCTCTCATCCAAAATTCAACCCAACCCATCCCTTTTCTTACACACCCATCCCTCTCTCTTACATCACCCCTCTCTCTCTCATTTCTCTCTCATTCTAAGGAACCCAAGGAGAGATCCAACGTCCAAGCTTCTCGTGGGAGAGCTAATGTGGCCCACCTTCCTAACTCCCATCTCTACCATCTAAGTTTCATATCAACCGTTGAAATTGCCCCCTTGGAGCTCTAGTATGCATTGATGGAAGAAGAAGTCTAAGAAGATCTATCGGTGGGTGTTTTTATAGGCCTGGACTTCATGTTTTGATGATGGGCCAAGTGAGACCTATTGATTGATGGCATGGATACCACTTCGGACCCTAGGTGTGCCCGATGGCCCACTATAATTCACATAATCATTCCATAATAGGGCCATTCTCCATGGACCCCATCATGATGTTTACTTTCTTAGTTTGAAAGGGGTCATCTAGACCTTACATTTTGGTGGAGAAGGGATCTCCACCGTTGATTTTGATTTAGTGGACCCACATGTAATGGGACCCACTTGAGGTGTGTTGCAATGTATGGAAGGGAGGGCCCATAGTGTTGAGGTCCCTCCATCACCCGATTCTCCTTCTCTTTCTCTCTCCTTTTCCCTTTTTTTACGGCCCGCCTTGATGAATGGATTAGATCTACATCGTCCATCAATGGGCCTCGTGTATGAGGGACCACCCTGATGTATGTGACTGGTGAGCCACGTGTACGTGGACCTCACCTAGATGAATGTATTGTACTCCTACCGACCTGTCATGAGACGTCCAGCAGCTTGCTGTTAGACCGTAGGAAGGGGGAAACACTAACATCAGTTAGATAAATAATAATAATAATAATATAAGTATTATAATAATATAATATATTATAGTTAATATACATATCTGGTGGGTTTCACATGGGACCCACCTGTGGATTGGAGTGGAATGGCTGGTACGCTTCATAACAGAGACGTCACCAGGATCCATGGGACCCACCTAACGCGTGTGGGTTTTGATCCACACCGTCCACCCTTAGAAATGAGGCAGATTCAAATATTATGTGGGACCACACCATAACGTATATGTTATGTCCAGACCGTCCATCTGATGGACGAGCAGCAACAAGGTGCTACTGTGCACGGACCTCAGCACGTGGGTCTCACCACAAGGTATTTGTTATATCCTAACCGTCTATCCACTGGACGTGGCCCCCACCATGGCAGCGTGAGGGGCCAGCTTAATTCGATGCAATGCATCCATACCGTCCAAATCTTGGATGGTGGGACTGGATTGACTAGTGTACCTCATGCTAGTGGGATTACTGTTGTACTTGCAACAACAGCCAGCCCTGTGGGCCCTACCTTGATGTATACGTTGGATACACATTGTCCAGGGAGCTGGACGGTGGGCCACTCGGTGATGTTTTGGTCTTATACACACCGTTTAGATGGCTGGACAGTGGGACCCACTTTTGATGAATGTGTTTCATCCCTGCCACATGGGGCCTACTTAATACCTGGATGGAAACAGATTGGCTGGAGTACCGTACGCCAGCTCTATAGCTAGTGTTTGACGCAGCAAAATTCTGTGGGCTCCGCTGGTGTATGTATTACATCTAAACCGTCCATTATTATAGCGAGCTCGTCCTAGGGCTTGAGACTAAAAATAAGACAGATCCAGTTATCAGGTGGACCACATTACAAGAAACAATGGGTTTGAACATCTACCATTAAAACCCTTGGGTTACATAGTTTAGACCAATATGATATTTGTTTTCCTCTAAATCCAGGTCTTTGTGACCTTATGAATAGAATGGATGGAAAATAAACCTTGTGGTGGGGCCCACTGGAATTTGATTGTGAAAATCATTATCACCACTGTTAGATGTGGTATGGTCCACTTGATCTTTTGATATGATTCATAATGCTCTAAAATGACCTCTAAAGTTGGATGAATGGTGTAGTTGGTGTGGCCCATTTGATGTATTCAAGACCTAGATACGTGGCGCATTTGATGCATATGAGACCCATGTGTAGGGCCCACCTATTGTGTATTTGAGGCCCATGGGTTGTGGCCCAATGTGATGTATTCGAGGCCCATGGGCGAGGTCCATTGTGATGTATCTGAGGCCCATTGTGACATATTCGTGGCCTATGGGCAAGGCCTATTGTGATGTATTTCCGGCCCATTTGATAAGGCCCAATGAGAAGTATTTTCGGCCCATATGTCGTGGCCCAATGTAATATGTATAAGGCCCATGTGACGCGACCCGTTGTGATGTATATTAGGCCTTTGAGCGAGGCCCATGGTGATGCATATTAGGCCCTTGTGTGAGGCCGCGGGCCCACTGTACGTTTGGCCCTATGTGGGCCACTCCTTGGGAGTAATGTTGGTTAAAGGTCCACGTTGATGGGCAATGATGGTTAAACATCTACATTGTGACCTTCCCTTAAGCCTGATTAGGTCCATTCTCGTCATTCTCTAGTGGGTTACCCCAAATAATTGGGCCCCATTGATATTGCTTGGTCCATCATTAGCTGCCCATCCATGGATCCCACCTTCCGTCGAGGACGATTTTTGATTCCGATTTCGATTGTTGAGGCCGATTATCGATTCCGATTTCGATTGTCGAGGCCAATGGTTAAGGCCGATTTCGATTCTGATTGTCGAGGTCAATTCTGATTATCGACGCCAATTCCAATTGTCGATACCGATTTCGATTATTGATTCTGATTCTGATTGTTGAGACCGATTATTGATTCCGATTTCGATTGTCGAGGCCGATGGTTGAGACCGATTCCGATTGTCGAGTCCAATTCCGATTGTTGATACCGATTCTGATTGTTGAGGCCGATTCTGATTCCGATTGTCGAGGCCGATTATTGAGGCTGATTCCGATTTCGATTGTCGAGGCTGATTATCGAGGCCGATTTCGATTTCAATTGTTAAGGCCGATTATCGAGGCCGATTCCGATTGTCGATACCAATTTCGATTGTCGAGGTCGATTGTTGAGGCTAATTTTGATTTCGATTGTCGAGGTCGATTATTGAGGCTGATTTTGATTCCGATTATCGAGGCTGATTCCGATTGTCGAGGTCAATTTTTGAGGCCGATTCCGATTCCGATTCCGATTGTCGAGGCCGATTCCAATTATCAAGACTGATTTCGATTGTTGATGCCGATTCTGATTGTCGAGGCTGATTGTTAAGGACAGATATCAAGGCCGATTGTCGAGGCCTAATATGATATATATTCGGCCCATATTTGAGGCCCTTTGTGATGTGTATTCAGCCCTTGTTTAAGGCCCCCTGTGATATATCTGAGGCCTATGCGATGAGGCCCATTGTGATGCATTTGAGGGCCAGGCGATGGAGCTCATTGTGATGTATGTTAGGCCAATGTGAAAGGCCCATCGTGATGTGTATTAAGCACTTGAGTGAGGCCCATGGTGTTGTATATTTGGCCTTTGCATGTGGCCATGGGTCCACTATATGTTAGGCTCTATGTGGGCCATTCCTTGGGGGTAATGATGGTTAAATGTCCACATTTTCGGGGTCAATTGTCGATGCCAGTTATTGATACCGATTATGAGTATGTGACTGCATAGCATCATGATACATGTCCCTACGCATTATCTGCATGTTTGTTATGAGACGTGGTTGACCATTGCATATGTCATTAGGAAGGTTGTTATGAGACTCCCTGATAGGTGGAGATTGTCTCACATGAGCGCACGGTATGCACATGATTGATGCATGACTGGATTGTATGACCCATGCATCTTGCATTGTGTGTTATGATTACTGTACGCCCTAGTGACATCAGGGCCGTAGCCTCCACGGGCATATCGTGGATGGCCAAATGGTATACTGAAAATCTGTTATTAGTATCAGGTTGCCATAAATGACCCTGGATGAAAATCCTAAACCCTCTTAGTACCAGAGGACGCCCCAATGTCAAGACTGAGTGGATATATATGAGCGCATGAGGGCCATATACCAGTAGGCCGTGTCTCCTACTATGTCGTGGTCGGTTAGGAGGGGGTGTGGCCTTATCCGCTCGAGTGTGGGTGCTATAAGCTGGGCTGAGTTTGACCAGCTTGTGAATGGGTCCGCTATTAACGTGCCGGGTAGATATTGACTGACTACTGGCCAGGCAGATAGTGAAGTCTCTTTCACTTACCCAATTGTGTGCTTGATGGGGTAGCAGAATGACGTAGAGTGTACTAGACCCTGGTGATGATCCTAGAGATGAATGGTACTAATATATGGACTTATTGAGCAGAAGTTGCATACTCATTTATTTATTTATTTACTATTCACTTGTGTTGGTGGTGCGCAACTATTTATTATGTGTACCTTCGCAATGACCAGGATTTCAGTTAAGGCGCGTGACTAACTTGAGATCAAGAGTTTATCACATTGAGTCTGACTATCCAAATTTAGGTATGAGACTAGTTTGGATAGAAGTCCCTTGTGGTGGACCCCGTAGCCTGCGATACTACGTACTATCATCCCGACTTCACACTCCAGCTTGGTCATTTCATTTGCATCGCATATTGCGTTACATCTGCACGCATATAACATTTTAGGATTATTATGTTTCTACACTTATATGGCCTAGACGGACTCAGCAGGATTTACATATTTCATTGTACCCTCGGCATCTGATATTTGGCTCTCTTGAACTCCTCAATTGCATAACTGATTTGTATTACGTACTTTGATATTATTTGACTCATGGACTTGTCAGTATTTCTGCTTACTCTGATATCGTATGATTCATGATCTTACCAGTATTTCTGACATTGTATGATTATGACGTTGTATTTGTGTTATTGGTACTTATCTTGCGCACACACTTTCACCACACTCTAAGCTTTCTATAAGCTTATGCATGTTAGATGCGTGTAGGTGACGTTGGTCGCAGCGACGTCGAGTTTGGAGCGTGCAGTTGTCTTGTGGAGCTTTGATTTTATTTTTTTATATATGTATTTCCCTTTCAGCATTGTATTTCAAGTTTATATTAGTGGATATGTGATGATGATATTGCTTATGTGATTTGGGTAAACTTGTGGTTATGTTTCTTACGAGATAAATATACGTTGAAAAAAAATCCTCTTTGTAGGATCCCAAGATTGAAAATTGGCATATGGACGCTGGGAGTCGAGAATAGGGTACTACGGAGGCTGTCGGCGCCGAATTCGGTGATCAAGATTCCTGTGAATTTGATTTCTAGGTTTGGGGCATGACAGAAGATGGTATCAGAGCATAACTTGAGAATACCTGAAGATAACATCACATATCTGTTGATAGCTACCCTGCACTCTATGATTGTTGAGAACCTAGAATGATTAGATCCCCGAGTTCGAATAACTTAGAGATTTTCTGACATTGCTCCATATCGTTAATATTGTGAGGCTGCATAATATTCCCGTTTCGATCATTTCTAATCAAGGATTCGAGGTTCAGTTGGATCATCTTAGTGATGATGATGCGTCTTGGGAGGGCGAGGTTGAGATTAGAGAGCGCTATCTTTATCCTTTTATAAATTAATTGTTCCTTGTCATATATACTTGATGTGTCCTCTTCCCTTGTCTGTTCTGTAAATTTCGATGATGAAATTTTTATTAGGTGGGGAGAGTAGTAAGGCCCGTATCTTAGACTGTACCGTTCTGTAGGCCTCTGCAGTCCTCCGGTCGAATTTCGGTGACCCTCGACCTGTATCCGATGTTTACACGTGATCCTAAGCCGAGTCCTGCATATCGGAGTTAACTCAACTCGAAACTTATACCATTGCGACCGCGCCGTCGCCGCTATTCCAACGCCGTGACTCGCTCATTAATCCGATACCTGGGCCAGGAGATGTGGGCTCGCATTCATTTCGAAAAAACGTCACGTGTTGCAAATTCTGAGAGAATCTCTACGACCCTTCACATCAATCCCATCAATCAAGTACACATCACACCCCATCACTTACCCATCCCTAAGTACAACTACCCCTCCCCTAAAGTCAACTCTCTCTCTCCACCAATCCCTCTCTCATCCAAAATTCAACCCAACCCATCCCTCTTCTTACACACCCATCCCTCTCTCCTTACATCACCCCTCTCTCTCTCTCATTTCTCTCTCATTCCAAGCAACCCAAGGAGAGATCCAACGTCCAAGCTTCCCATGGGAGAGCTAGTGTGGACCACCTTCCTACCTCCCATCTCCACCATCCAAGTTTCATCTTAACCTTTGAAATTGTCTCCTTGGAGCTCTAGCATGCGTTGATGGAAGAAGAAGTCTAAGAAGATCTACCGGTGGGTGTTTTTATAGGCCTAGACTTCATGTTTTGATGATGGGCGAAGTGGGACCTACCGATTGATTGTATGGATACCACTTTGGACCCTTGGTGTGGCTGATGGCCCACCATGATTCACATATTCATTCCATGATGGGGCCATTCTCCATGGACCCCATCATGATGTTTACTTTCCTAGTTTGAAAGGGGTCATCTAGACCTTACATTTTGGTGGAGAAGAGATCTCCACCATTGATTTTGATTTGGTGGGCCCACATGTTATATCCAGACCGTCCATCTGATGGATGAGCAGCAGCAAGGTGCTACTGTGCAAAAACGTTAGCACGTGGGTCTCACCATGAGGTATTTGTTGTATCCTAACCGTCTATCCACTGGACGTGGCCCCCACCATGGTAGCGTGAGGGGCCACCTTGATTTTGTGTAACGCATCCACACCGTCCAGATCTTGGATGGTGGGACTGGATTGACTGGTGTACCTCATGCCAGTGGGATTACTGCTGTACTTGCAACAACAGCCAACCCTGTGGGCCCTATCTTGATGTATATGTTGGATACACACCGTCCAGGGAGCTGGACAGTGGGCCACTCGGTGATGTTTTGGTCTTATACACACCGTCTAGATGGCTGGACGGTGGGACCCACTTTTGATGAATGTGTTTCATCCCTGCCACATGGGGCCTACCTAATACCTGGATGGAAATTGGCTGGAGTACCGTATGATAGCTTTACAGCTGCTGTTTAACGTAGCGAAATTCTGCGGACTCCGCTGGTGTATGTATTACATCTAAACTGTCCATTCTTATGGTGAGCTCGTCCCAGGGCTTGAGACTAAAAATAAGACAGATCCAGATATTAGGTGGACCACATTACAGGAAACAGTGGGTTTGAATGTCCACCATTAAAACCCTTGGGTTACACAGTTTGGACCAATATGATATTTGTTTTCTTCTAAATCTAGGTTTTTGTGACCTTATGAATAGATTGGATGGAAAATAAACCTTGTAGTGGGGCCCACTGGAATTTACTTGTAGAAATCATTATCACCACTATTAGATGTGGTATGGTCCAGTTGATCTTTTGATATGATTCATAATGCTCTAAAATGACCTTTAAAGTTGGATGAATGATGTGGTTGGTGTGGCCTATTTGATGCATATGAGACCCATGTGTAGGGCCCACCTATTGTGTATTTGAGGCCCATGGGTTATGGCCCAATGTGATGTATTCAAGGCCCATGGGTGAGGTCCATTGTGATGTATCTGAGGCCCATTGTGACATATTCGTGGCCTATGGGGAAGGCCTATTGTGATGTATTTCCGGCCCATTTGATAAGGCCCAATGAGATGTATTTCCGGCCCATATATCGTGGCCGATTGTAATGTGTATAAGGCACATGTGACGCGACCCATTGTGATGTATATTAGGCCCTTAAGCAAGGCCCATGGTGATGCATATTAGGCCCTTGTGTGAGGCTGCGGGTCCACTGTACGTTTGGCCCTATGTGGGCCACTCATTGGGAGTAATGTTGGTTAAAGGTCCACGTTGATGGGCAATGATGGTTAAATGTCTACATTGTGACCTTCCCTTAGGCTTGATTAGGTCCATTCTCGTCATTCTCTAGTGGGTTACCCCAAATAATTGGGCCCCATTGATATTGCTTGGTCCATCATCAGCTGTCCATCTGTAGATCCCGCCTTATGTCAAGGCTGATTATCAATTCCGATTTCGATTGTCGAGGTCGATTATTAATTCCGATTCTGATTGTCGAGGCTGATGGTTGAGGCCGATTCCAATTCCGATTGTCGAAGCCAATTCCGATTATCGATACTGATTCCAATTGTCGAGGCCGATTCCGATTCTGATTGTCAAGCCTGATTGTTGAGGCCTTTTTCGATTCCGATTGTCAAGGCCATTTCCAATTCCCATTGTCGAGGCCGATTTCAATTATCAATACGATTCCGATTGTCAAGGCCGATTGTTGAGGTCGATTCCGATTCCGATTGTCGTGGCCGATTCCGATTGTCTATTCTGATTCTGATTGTCGAGGCCGATTCCAATTATTGATACCGATTCCGATTGTCGAGGCCGATTGTCAAGGCCGATTCCGATTGTCGAGGCCGATTCTGATTCCGATTATTGAGGCCGATTCTGATTAATAATACGATTCTAATTGTCAAGGCCAATTTTTTAGGCTGATTTCGATTCCAATTGTTGAAGCTAATTATTGAGGCTAATTCTGATTGTCGATACCGATTGTTGAGGCCGATTCTGATTATCAAGGTCAATTATCGAGGCTGATTCTAATTGTTGAGGCCGATTATCGAGGCTGGATATCAAGGCCAATTGTTGAGGCTTAATGTGATATATATACGGCTCGTATTTAAGGCCCGTTGTGATGTGTATTTAGCCCGTGTTTAAGGCCCAATGTGATATATATGAGGCCTATGTGATGAGGCCCATTGTAATGCATTTGAGGGCCAGTCGATGGGGCTCATTGTGCTGTCTGTTAGGCCCATGTGAAAGGTCCATCATGATGTGTATTAAGCACTTGAGTGAGACCCATGGTGTTGTATATTTGGCCCTTGTGTGGGCCATGGGTCCAGTATATGTTACGCTCTATGTTAAATGTCCACATTGTCGGGGTTGATTGTTGATGCCAATTATTGATACTGATTATGAGTTGTATTGCGTGCTTTGATATTATTTGACTCATGGACTTGTCAGTATTTCTGCTTACTTTGATATTGTATGATTCATGATCTTAATAGTATTTCTGACATTGTATGATTATGACGTTGTATTTGTGTGCTTGGCACTTATCTTGCGCACACACTTTCACCATCCTCTAAGCTTTCTATAAACTTATGCACGTTAGATGCGTACAGGTGAAATTGGTCGCAACGGTGCTGAGCTTGAAGCGTGCAACTGTCTTCTGGAGCTTTAATTTTTTTTATTTTACATATTTAAGTTTATATTAGTGAATATGTGATGATGATGTTGCTTTTGTGATTTGGGTAAACTTGTGGTTATGCTTCTTATGAGATAAATATATGTTGGAAAAAAAAAATCCTCCTTGTAGGATCCCAGGATCGGAACTTGACATATGGACGCTGGGAGCCGAAAATGGGGTACTACAGAGGCTATCAGCACCGGATTCGGTGATTGGGATTCCCGTGAATCCGATTTCTTAGTTTGGGGTGTGACAACACCTCTATCGCAGCCATATATTTTGCATCTCTTGTAGACAACGTTGTCGTAGACTATAACATAGATCTCCAATATATCATTTCGCTTACCAATGTGAAAACATATCATGTAGTGAACCTCCTATTGTCCAAATCACCTACATAATCCAAATCTACATAGCTTACAACTCCACCTGAAGCTTCGTGTCCCCTGAACATGATCTAAGTACTGATTGTGCCCCTAAGATAACTTAGAATCCACTTAATAGTATTTCAATGCTCCTTTCCTAGATTCATCATATATCTATTGAACACACTAACTGCATGTGAGATATTTAGCCTCAAGCAAACCATTGCATACATTAGACTCCCCATTGCACTCGCATACAACACTTGTGACGTATCTCAAATCTCTTCTTTACTTAAACACAACCTAGCTAACAACTTAAAGTGACTTACTAGAGGTATGTAACTGGCTTAACACATTCCATGTGTAACCTCTCTAAGACATTTTGTACATATTCCCTTTGAGACAACCACGGCTTCCTAGACTCTCTATCTTTGTTAATATTCATGCTTGGGATTCTCTTTGCAGTGCCTAAATCATTCATGACAAACTCCTTGCTTAACGGATACTTAAGAAAGAGTATCTCCTTCTTGTCATTTACAACAATTAGCATATGATCAATGTATTGTATTAGCAAAACGTAGGACCCATCCTTGAGCACCATGTAATATACTTAGCAATTGTACTCATATCTGATATAACCAATCTCCACCATGTAGGAATCGATCCACTTATACTACTACCTCAGAGGCTACTTCAGACTATACACATGACCTTCCTTAGCAAGCTCCTCGAATCCTTTAGGTTTCACTTCCTCTAAGTTCCCATGAAGTAATGTTTTCTTCACATCGAGCTACTCCAATTCCAAATTCGCTACCATTGCCAGTAACACCCTGATTAACATATGTTTCACGATCGAAGAGAAAACTTCATTGTAATATACTCATATCCTCTGCGATTACCCCTTTACTGCAAGTTGTACCTTGAATTTTTTCACTTATTTCCTATTAATTCTACCTTCTTACTAAACACCTACTTACACCTCATAGCCCTCTGAGTTTTGAAAGTTCGACCAAATCGCGTGCCTAATTCATGTGTAAAGATTATATCTCCTCCTCCATGGCTAACATCCATTTATCGTTATACTTTTCAGATTTTGCATCTTAAAAGGTGGAGGGATCTCCACTCCTTATGAATAAGGCAAAACAAACCACATCCTCCAACCCATATCAAACTGGGGCCCTAATGGTTCTTTTCTCTCTATTCTTGGGTATACTCTCCTGGGTATCATGTTGATTATTTTGGTCAATTTCTTAGTCTTGTAAAATTTCACCTTCAGTAACTGACTTAACTGGTTCCATTGTAATGATAATTTCTTGGACTCACCGTGTTTTTCTAACTTCTCTGCAGCATCCTTGTTGGCCTTCAACATTGATATATCATCAGAGATAACATCTACATTAATGACCACCTTCTGTGAAATTAAATTCCAAAGCTTGTAGCCCTTGACACCCCTTGACACCTTTCTCATACCCGATAAAGATGCACTTCCTAAATTCGGGATCAAACTTTATCATTTATCCACTTTGCACGCTGACATATGTTGGACACCGGAAGATCCTCATCATTGAGTAATCGACATCCTTACCTGTATAGAATTTCTCTACAACCTTGAAGTCTAACATTATATATGGTGACCGATTTACAATATATCATGCCATGTTAAACTGTTCTGCCTAGAAGCTTTTAGAAAACCCCACATGCAACCACATACTTCTCACCATTTTCAATAGAGTTTTATTTATCCTTTCTACCACCCCATTCTGTTGTGGGGTCTCTAGAGTTGAGAAATGCCTTGTGATGTCATATTCGTTATAGACTTTCATAAAATCTGCCTATCTGTACTCCATACCATTATCTGACCTAAGACAGTTAGCATGTTTTCTAATTTTCTTCTTTACTTCCGCCTTCTATTCATTGAACTTGGCGAACGCCTCAAACTTGTTCTTTAAGAAATAGACTTAAACCTTCCTCGAGTAATCGTCTATGAATCTCATGAAGTATCATGCTCCTCCCATAGATGGTACTATCACTAGCCTCCATACATTAGAATTAATATAATCAAGTACCCCACTGTTAGAATATGTAGTAGTCTTGAATCTTACCCTGCATTGCTTTCCATAGATGCAATGCTCATAGAAATTCACCTTGCATGCCTTAACTCCCTTCAACAGCTTCCATTTATGGAATTCTATCATGCCCCTCGCTCATATGCCTTAGCTACATATGTCACAGACTAGTGTCATTTATGTCAGATTCTATATGTGAGGTGGTAACGGCCTCACCTATAACTATGTTCCTAACTAACTTGTATAGATTTCCCATTTTATGTCCATTCATTAACATCATTGCACTTCTAATGACCTTGATTACACCACTATGTGCAGTGAATGTGCACCCGTTTGTATCTAAAACCCACAAGGATATCAAAATTTTCTTCAAATCCAAGACATGCCTATCATCACCTAGAATCTATATGACTCCATTAAATATCATTACATTGATGGTCCATATTCCAATGGCCTTGCATGCTGCGTCATTCCCCATCAAATCACTTCCACCATCATGAGACTGTAGGAATCGAACAAAGTACTATCCGTGCACATATGATACAAACATCCTGAATCGAATATACATATATCTGACAGATGACTCATATTTGAAGAGACTAAGAGGAGGTCTCCTTTTGAGCTCTCTTCCGCTACGCTAGCCGAGTCATATGTGTTCCTTTTACCCTTGCTTTCTAACTCATCCTTTCATTTATGGCAGTATCTCTTGAAGTGCCCCTTTATGCCACCATAAAAGCTTCCATCCTTAGAATTTGATTTTGATCTAGACTTTTTCTTCTTGTCAGACTGAGATTGCTTCACAGATTTACCACGTCCCTAACCCCCTTTCACAATTAATCCTTTTACCTGAGAGTCTTTATTGCTTGACTTCTTCCTCATCTCATTAGAAATGAGAGCCACAATGATTTCTTCCTGCTTCACTGTATTCTTCATATGTAACAAAGTAGTGATGAGATGGTCATATGATGTGGAAAGAGATGCTAAAAGTCGCACTATGTTGTCTTCATCCTCGATTGTCACTCCGAGCCTTAATAACTCGCTACAGACCTTTGAAAATGAGTTCATGTACTCTATGAGATTGGATCCTTCCTTCATCCATAGCCTAAAAAGTTATTTCTTCAGAAATAACTTATTATTGAGGGATTTTGCCATGTATAGATCTTCTAGTTTCTTACACATCTCTAGGGGAGATTCCTCATTCAGAACATTGTACATGACTTCATCGAATAGACAGACGGATGGTAGTCATAGCCTTCTCCTCAAGTTCACTCCAGTCATCATCTGCCATCTTCTCTGGTTTAGTATCCAAAAATGCCTTGCTCAACCTTTGCGATAAAAGAATAGCCTTAACCTTTCACTATCACAAACTAAAATTTTTCTTTCTATCTAATTTTTATATATCGAATTTCGACCCTGACATCCTTGCAGAATTCCTAAACATCCTTAAACATGACGTTCTGAAACCACTTTATTAGAGTTCTAACACTTATCTCACATCATTATGATGTAATCCTAAGCCACAATAAACTCGAATCAATGTTATGTATTAGAAATTTGGAACTAATACCACTGTTAATCTATGTGTTTTGCGGAAGCACATTCAACAAAGATAGAGCAATCACAATAACTATAATAACCAAAATAAATAAGCAAGAAAATACAAAACTCACTAATTTTACATGGAAAACCCTTGTGGGACAAAACCACGGCATAAATAGAAATCCATTATAATCAAAAGCCTTATAGTTTACACCACTTACCTTCTTTAATTACAGATGAAACCTGATCTCCCTTTATGATGTGCACCTAAGAAAACCCTAGCCACTTGAGAAAGTACATTCCCAAGCCCTTACAAGTGTTTAGAACCCTCTCACATTGCAAAATGCTTGCCCGTAGAGAGAAAACATACTTTCGTCATTAAGTCCAATAAAAAATAGACTTAAATACCCCGATTTCTGCTAATCTGCATAACACATTAGTTGAACTGAAACAAACCGACTCACACATATAGTCAAACCGAAAATGTACAAATCTTCATAGTGTGTAAACTGAGATTCACCCACTAAATCGGTTGGACCGATGGAATACTGGTTGAACTGATAGTGGCCTTCTCCACACCTTCAAATTGGTAGAATCCAAGACATCCCGCATAACACTTTAGCATGCTCAGTATTGCATGGGCTACTCTGTATCAACTCTGAATTCCCAGAATTAGAAAATTAAATGAGGTGGATATGGGGCATCGCTTCTCTCTCCCAAACTAACTTTTCAAGATGACAGAGGATACACAACATCGTTTTTGTACCTAGACTTGCTTAGAGAAGATAGCGCATCACTTTTCTCAATAGACTTGAACTTCTTCCCACATTCATGAAGACAGGGAGCAATTAGGAAATACAAGTCTAGCGGACAGTCAACATAAAGTGAGAAAATTTATTTCCAATGGAGCCATTAGTGGAAGAAATTGTGAATCCATACATGTATGCCATGTGTACAGTGATTAATGATAGTTGATTAATATGTAAGACTCCATCAGGTGGGCCACATAAGATCATCATTTTGGATCTGATCGTTGGATTATTTGGATTGAGCAATTCAGTAGGCCCCACTACAATTGTGATAATTAGAAATTGATTTGGGGTGGGACGCTTGAACCGTGTTCCCTATACATTGTTATTAAGCCAGATATGGAAACCTACGGTATGGAGACCCTAGAGGAGAGAAGTCTGATGGGTAAGCTTCTTTATCCCTCTTTCCTATAAATACCTATCTTAATCCCCTCACCAACACAAGAGAGAATCGCATAGTTTCATAGAGAGATTCTCATAAGGGTGTGAGGTGCAGAAGACCAAAATCCTTTCTCAGCAAATCACTGCAAGATTACTTTTTCAAATCTCTATTATCGATGCGTTGATGATCCATTAATTTCATGATATACAGTTAATAGTTAGTATCAGACCATCTATGCATTGAATTGGTAGATTTGCAATCAATCAAGGTTTTCTCTTCTATATCTTTCTTCATTAGATTTATGGGCGGGATTATCGTTCGTGGAATGTGTTGATAATCGGCACCAGGGGTCTGTAGCTAAATATCACAGATGTTGCAAATAGAGTTGCCTTGCTAGAATTCGTGAGTGTCATGACCGGCCGCTTTGGGAATTAGATTGAAACCGTAATCATATAATGTTCTTCGTGCTTGCAATACCGAATCGTAAAACCCTTGGATCTACACCCTATGTCTATGTTTTTTTTCTTCCCAATCAACGATTGTCACCCCTCTCGCATCAGCCTACTGCCGCTGTCAGTATTTAGCTTTGATGTAGGATCTCTAATAACTGTCAAGCAGGGCTGCTGTCCAAATTGACAGCCACGTCTTGATGCCAGAAGGTTGTTCTGTCTGCCCTAGGCTAGCAGTGTAGCCATTGACGCCGACGACCTCCTTCGAAGCTAAAGTCCCTTCAGCAGTTATTATATGGTGAAGTCGATCATGACAGCAGTGGGTTTTTCGAACAAATATGTCATGGATTGTGGTGAGTTCTCTTTCTTTCAAAAAAAAAAGAGACCCAAAGCAACTCCACTGCCATGGCCGTCAGCCCTGTACCTATCTCACGTCCAGTGGCAATGATAGATGCCTGCTTCCCATCTCTTCTTCGTCCACATCGGTAGTCAATAATCTCAGCTAAAACCCCATCTGACATGGTTGCCAACCTTAGCAAGAAACCCACCAATCTTCCTCGATTGACCAAGGCGCTGGAACCAATCGGCAGTCTTGATCTCCCGTTCATTTTTTTTAAAAAAAACTTTTGGTAGCCATGGCTGTGGTCAGGGATTGTTATACGACAGCTAGATTCCACAGAGGGAGATGGCGGCAGGTAGGGGTTCGTTCGGCTATGGTGAGAGCTGACAGTGGCTAGGTTTCAGCTCGTGAGGAAGTCGGTGTATGGTTAGAGCTTTGGGAACAATGGTTGAATTGACTGCTAGTTGGGTGTGGCCCTAGGCTTTTAGAGTATTATGGCCCTACTGGCTTTTAGGCCGTCCATTGGGCTTTTTCCCAAGAACTTATTTTGGGATTCAAGGCCCAATTATGATGATTCTAGGCCCATTTTTTATGGTCCGATTGTCAACTATTCTAGGCCAGTTGGACTGTGCTTCCTTGAATGTTTTGAAATGGACCATGTTTTGGGCCTGACTATGGCCCTCTTCATATAAGAGTGATTTTTTTATTGACATCAGGCCCAACATAGGGCATTTACAAATATATATATATATATATATATATATATATATATATATATATATATATATATATATATATATATATATATATATATTCCCATGGATCCATGACGCTTTGAATGATAGCCTAATTTTAGGGGTCTGATTGGATTTTCTTTTGGGCCTAGCCTTGGGTCTATTGACGCACTCTTGCTTTGGATTTTCTAGGGCCTACTTTAGTTTTTAGGCTTATTGTCCAACATGATGATCTACAATTGAATCAATATACTTGGGCCATTTTGGTACAAATGAAACCTAAATATTATATGATAGTTGGTAGGTTAGACTTTTTAGATGGCCTTGATAATTTAATAAATATGGTTAAATATATTATTTAGTTCTGATTTAACCCAAAATAGGGCCTTTACCCATTCCTCTTGGTTGATATTAAGTAGTTGACCATGAAGAGTTTAATTTATCCATCACTTGAGAATATGTTTCAACCTGCGGATGGTCAACATCAACTGTATTTTGGGCTGAATCAAATCTTTTGCAGAATGGTCCATTGTGGGTAGGACCATGTAACAATCATTGAATCTAGGAGTAGGAATTGGAGCTGGTTGTGTTAGCCACCAAAGTGACCTCAATTGGCAAAATTTTTTGCTTTCAGACTTCATGATATGAATTTAGTGACCATCTATCATAAGATTGCATTCAGTAAAGTTGCATTTGTATCCATAGCGGGCGGTGATCAGAACAATGAGGTATCATTGTTTTGCAAAATGTGAGCAGGGTGAAGTGATTGGTGATGGTGATATAAGTTTGAGAGATTCATTTTGCTCAAAGGTGATAAATGTCTTAGATATACTTACCTAGCATTGGTCAGCTTCATGTTCAGTATAGCCTCCTGTATGTCATAATTTCACCCAAAGGAGGAGTCGCGATGATACGTTGGGCTCTTGCCAAACTTTGATGATTTCGGCCCATCATCATCCTGAGTTATTTAATTGAAGGCCACACTCAATCAAATGTTAGTACATGTATGATGTCTGTGGTTTATATTCATGTAGTATTATGTGGGACTTGTTTATTTATTAATGTGAGTGGCATGCTTTGTTTGTCCAGCTATGATTGTTTTCAATGTTCCAAACTAATGCAACTTCATTCCTTTGCTTACTGGGTCTAACTACTATAAATGAAAATCATTCATTGAAATAGTCATAAGCTGCATGGACTTAGGTCTGGCCCTGGAGGAAGTCGAGCCTCCCATTCCATCTGACTCCAGTATGGAATCAGAAAAGGCTTACTACAAGACTTGCACCAAGTCAAATAATGTGTTAAGATCATAAAGAACTCGATTCTTAAGACCATATAAGGTATCAGGTCCAACACTAAGAAAGCTAAAGAGTTCCTGACCGAAATAGGGAATCGATTCATAAAGTCGAATAAAGCTGAGCTAAGTTAGTTTTTGCATAAGCTGACTCAAGCCACATATAATAGTCGGGGAAACATCAGGGAGTCATTGGTGGATTGTCCGATGTGGTGGCTAAAATTCACACATTGGGACTTAAGATTGATGATGAACTCTTGATATTCTCGGTTCTAAATTCCCTACCTCCACAGTTCGGTTAATTCCAAATTAGCTATAACACCTAAAAGGAAAATAAACATTAAATGAACTGATATCGCAGTGCATTAAGGAGGAAGAGAGACTTAGAAGGTTGATTAAGACAGAGTGCACACCTAGTGATATCTGGTAAAGGATAAAAGGGGAATAAGAAAAGAAAGTACAATTCAGAAAAGCATTCTATGGGTCCTATGGGTAGCAATTAGCCTAACTCTAAGGGAAAAACAAAGAAGAAAAAGTGAGGTCCTAAAGATGGTTGCTTACTTCTGTAAGAAGCCTAGTCATCAAAAGAAGGATTACGCATAATTTAAAGAATGACACATTTTTAAGGGTAAGAATCAAGTTTTAATCTATTTTGAATCGAATTTAGCTTATATGTCCACAAACTCCTAGTGGATAGACTTTAGTGCAACTATTCACATATGTAATTCCATGCATGATATGCTCTGAAGTTAGACACCAACTGATGCAAAAAAAAGAAGAACTATATGAGGAATGACATTAGAGTAGACGTGTAAGATATTAGAGTATGTATGCTTACGTTATCATTAAGACACTTTCTTGATCTAGTAAATACTATTTGTGTGCATTATATAAGGCGTAATTTGGTTTTCATTTCTTTTTTAGACAAGTATGGTTATGAGTTTAAATTTAGAAATGAAAATTTGAGTATTTACTATGATTCATTTGTGATTAGTTTTGGTAGTTTAGTTAATAACATTTATCAGCTAAATTTGCATGTTTCACATGTCTACAGCATTAACTCCTCACATGGAAATACTTAAGGCATCAAGTAAAGTTTGGACCGTAAAAATTTCTCCATGTTGTGGCACAGGCGATTAGGCTACATCTCTCGTGAGAGACTGAAAAGACTTGTGTGTAAAGGAATTCTCCACTCTCTAGACTTTTCAGACTTTGGGGTCTGCATAGATTGTATTAAAGGAAAATAGACTAAAAACAGGAAAAAGTGTGCCACTAGAAGCATATGATTCTTGGAAGTGATTCATACAAACATCTGCAGACCATTCCCTACAGCATATTGGAATGAGCAAAAATATGATATCACCTTCATAGACGATTACTCTCGTTACGAGTACTTATACCTTATTAATGATAAGTCAGATGCCGTCGATACATTTAAGATCTATAAGTCTCAAGTCGAGAATTAACTCGATAGAAAGATAAAAGTCATTAGATCTAAGCATGGTGGTGAGTAGTACGGAAGGTATGACGAATCTGGGCATAATCTAGGGCCAATCATTTGATATCTACAAGATCATAACATTGTCGCATAGTATACCATGTCTGGTACCCCAGAGAAAAATAGTATAGCGGAAAGGCATAATCTCACCCTAAAAGACATGGTGCGGTTTATGATTAGTAATTCAACGTTACTAGAATCTTTATAAGGTGATGTGTTGAAAATAATGTGCATATCTTAAATAGAGTTCCAAGTAAGATTGTAATGAAAACTCCATATAAATTGTGGACAGGGCAAAAGGCTAGTTTATAATACTTTCATGTATAGGGTTATCCTGCATAAGCCAAACCGTATAACCCGCATGATAGAAAGCTTGACCATAGAATGGTTAGTTGCCTTTTTATTGGATATCCAAAAAGATCCAAAGGATTTAGATTTTATTATTCATCTTATTCCATGAGAGTCATTGAGACTGTGAATTCTGGGTTTATTAAGAGTATTGAAGATAGTGAGAGAACGAACTTAAGAAACATTGTGTTTGAGGAAGAGCGGATTGTGATTCCCACCACAATCGTTCAGAGTAACGTAGTCATATGTCCAGCAACAAACCCTGAGATCCTTATGGATGAACATGTAGAGCCTCAAATACAACCCACTAATGAGGAAATAGAAAACCCAATTTAAAATTTTGAGCCTTTAAGATGATCACATAGAGATAGAAGATCTGTAATTATAAATGATTACATCGTCTATCTGCAGGAGCATAAATTTGACATTAGGGCTGAGAATGATATTGTATCTTTTTCACTAGTAAAAAAAAGTGTGAATTCTTCTCATTAATTCTATGTCATGAAGGATGAATTGGAATCCATGAGGGATAACAAAGCCCAAGACCTTGTTAAATTGCCTAAAGGGCAATATCGACAGGTATAAAGCCAGACTAGTTGTAAAGAGTTTCAGTCAATGTGAGGGTATTAACTTTAAGGAGACTTTCTCATCTGTGTCCAAGAAAGACTCATTTAGATCATTATGGCTCTTGTGGCTCATATGGATTTAGAGTTACATCAAATGGACGTAAAAACTGCACACCTTAATGAAAATCTAAGTTAGAACAAATATATGTCATAGACAGAAGGTTTTAGAGAAAAAGTCTTAGAACATATAGTCTGCAAGCTCAAGAAATACATTTATAGGTTGAAACAAGAATCGCGACAGTGGTACCTAAAGTTTCATGAACTTGTTTTCTTATATGGTTTCTTTGAAAACACTGCGGATGAGTGTATATATGTGAAAGTCACTGGAAGTAAGTTTATTATTTTAATGTTGTATGTTGATGGCATTTTGTTGGCCAGTACTGATATTGGACTATTGCGTGAGACTAAGAAATTTCTATCTTAAAACTTTGAGATGAAAGATCTTGGTGATGCATCATTTGTCATTGGCATTCATATTAGCTGGGATAGATCGCATGGACGATTTGGCCTATTGCAAACGGCCTATATTGATAGGGTTCTTGAAAGGTTTAACATGCAAAGTTGTGCTCCTAGCTAAGCACCTATTATAAAAGGTGATAGGTTTAGCTAATTTCATTGTCCTAAGAATTACTTAGAAAACGACAAGATGAAAGATATTCCGTATGCATCGGTAGTAGGAAGCATCATGATTGCTCAAGTCTGTATGCATCCGGATATTGCTTTTGTGGTTGGAATGTTGGACAGGTACCTTAGCAATATATTGATAAACCATTGGATAGTTGTTAAGAAAGTATTGGGCTATCTGCAAAGGACAAAGGACTTCACACTCACATATAGGAGATCCGACCGTTTGTAGCTGGTTGGATACACATGTAAATTTTTTGGGCTGTCTTGACAACAAGAAGTCCACCTCATGTTATGTATTCATGATGGGTAGTGGATTTGTAAGATCCATGTCCTTTGTAACACCGCTTATGCTCACACGTGTCCCAACTTGCACCGTTGATAGACCATACATTGCACTCCAACACACTTAGAAATCCAACTCGAGTGATTTTTCTTAGATAACCTTAAAACCTCTGTCATGTGGACCACGTCGTCGCTACAGTCGCCATGGCGAAAACCCTATGTCAATACGATTCTCTGTTAGTGAGATATGACCCATCGAATCTACAACCAAATTATGTATCCTGTAGCATGAGCAACATTTATTGTGCTAGGCCCATTGGACTTGGGCTGATGTGGGCCTAAAACCCACTTTCTATAACATATGAATAATCACAAAATGAGACAATTACTACATGACAAAAAAAATGAGCTAGCACATTTAAGACAATGCACTGTGAGACAAAATTGGATCTTACCCTAAAAGCCGTCATTAGCCCTCTCCCTAATCATGGCCCACGTCCACCTCATCCTATGCATGCATTCAATGCATGTCTTGATTTGTACTACATCACTTCAAACAACCAATTGCGACACTCCACTTCATCATCCACCATGCATCACCTACAACCCACAACCCTTATCCATCCATTACCCAATGTAAGTTTAGATTTCTTCCACCTTGGCCAATGCATGCTTAGCACCATCTACCTCATCCATCCACTACCCATACCATATACCACTTTCCACCTCACTTTTAGCACCAATAAGATCCCATAAACTTGCCAACATTATCTTGTGTAACACCCTGTATTTTTCAGTGCTCGGGTGTTACCATAATGACCTAATTTAGTAAACGCAAACTCAAATTTACGTGAACATCTACACATTGTAGCTGAAATCTAACCCTTGGAAGTGATTTAGGATTATGAGTCAATGCATCCATCAGTCGATTATCAAGATGGACCATTTTACCACTAGAAAATCTACTCTTGTGGTTTTAAACACCCTGATGGGCAAATCGATCCGCCCATTGCCAATATCAAATGTTAGATCCTCAAATCCGTCGTCCATCAAGCCATGGACCAAGAACTTTAGATCCACGCTAATCATAACTTAAACACATAAGTAAACTACCATGTTTCCTCTAAATGTGGTGAGGAATGCCAGAGACCACTAACTGTTAGGTTTGGAATGGATCTGACCATCGAATGGATGGGAATCATAGTTTGAACCCAAAAAATAAACATTGTGTGACCCATCTAGTTAAAATGACATCAGTTTAAAATATATAGTGGCCCTGGGTGGCTCACTAGTTAGATGAACGATTCTGATCACAGGAGCGGACCACAAATCATTCGAATTGATAGTGGTTGACACTTAATGGCCATAATTAAGATGATATGGCCCACCTAAGTCATGGATCTACTTTGTTCTTTGGACTGGGCCATAATGTGGGCCGACAAACAGATGAACGGAGTGGATTGAACCACAAACATCATGGTGGACCCCACATGTGAGTGCGTGTGCAAGGTTGGAGCACACCCGAGGTGCATCGGATCAGGGAGCCCGGTCCAACCGGGTCTGACCCGATGAAAATGGGAATGAAGGAGGGAGCTTTCTCCCTGCGTCCCACCTTCAGCACCTTTAAACGGACAACATCTGTTTGGACGTGATGTGACCCACCATGATAATCCGAATGAGAGATCCAAACCGTCCATCTTGTAAAGGACCCGAATATGAACAAAACCATGGTCGATCCACCTGTTGGATTGCACATGTGCGTACCCAAGATCAGACGTGAAATGGTTTTGTGAAGTTGGCTATTTTTTAAAATAGAAAGAGTTCCATTTTCCCTCTTTCCATGCTAGTGATCCACGTGGTTTGCCTCTACAGCATCTCAGCCCTCCACATAAAGCCATTGTAGACCTCCAAACTAGGGCTCTCCTTTGGCTATTGATTGAGTTTTCTTCCGCCGCCACCGTAAGATGAAGCTAAGCTCATTAGGATAAAAGTGCTAACAACCTTCCATTTAGTGGGCCCCATTGCGGTCAGATGAAGAATCCACGCCATCTATTTGCCTTTGATCATCGAATCAGCCACCCAATGATGACCTGCCATTAACGGTCAGGCCATCTTCTCTATTGGCTAAAAGAAACCACCACCATTGTGTGGGCCCCATTGTCTGATCTGTGACGATCATTCGATGGGATATGGCATCAGAACTCCATCTGTGGCTCCAGATTACAACCATGCAAGCATGATCGGTTGTGCCATCAGAGATCTCTTGCTGCAAATCCCGTATAAATGAACTAAAAGAGCCCTATTAAAGCTCTCTTTTAGCTAGGGCAACCTGTCATGGCACAAACTCGAAAACTGGACTTATAAAATTCTCGATAATCGAATCCGGTGCCGACAGCCTCCGTAGTACCCCATTCTCGGCTCCCAGCGCGCATACGCCAAATTCCAATCTTGGGATCCTATAAGGAGGATTTTCTAACGTACATTTATCTCGTAAGAAGCATAACCACAAGTTTACCCAAATCACAAAGGCAACATCATTATCACATATCCACTAATATAAACAGTTGAATACAGTACTGAAAGGGAAATATAAATATGTCAAAAATCAAAGCTCCAGAAGACCACTGCATGCTCCAAGCTCAACGTGCTGCAACCTAACGCCACCTACATGCATCTATCGTGCAGAGGCTTATAGAAAGCTTAGAGGGTGGTGAAAGTGTGTGCGATGCACGTGCCAAGCATATAAATATAGAGTAAGTGAAAATACTGGAAATCCATAAATACGATCAGCCTTATCCAGGTTATGCGATGCGAAAACATAAACCAATATCATATACTAAGGAAGCAATGGAAATCAGTTATGTAATGCGGAGACATAGTAAGCCAAATATCAGATACTAAGGATGCAATGCAATATGCAAATCCTAACGAGCCGTCGAATACCGTCAACCTCATCCATGCCATAAAGTGCAGAGACATAGTAACCCAAAATGTCATATGCCAGGATGTAATGCAATATGCGGTGTGAATGAAATGACGAAGCTGGAGTGTGAAGTCGAGATGATAGTACGTAGTATCGCAGGCTACGGGGTCCACTACAAGGGACTTCTATCTAAACCAGTCTCATACCTAAATTTGGATAGTCAAACTCAATGTGGTAAACTCCTGGTCTAAGGTTAGTCGTGCACCCCAACTGAAATCTTAGCCATTGAGAGGTATACATAACAATTAGCCACGCACCACCAGCCCAGGTGGATAGTGAGTAAATGAATGAATTGGTAAAATACTGAGTATACAACTCCTACTCAATAAGTCCACATATTAGTACTGTACATCTCTGAGATCATCACCGGGGTCTATTACCCTTTATGCCAGCTTGTTATCTCTATCCGAGCGCATAACTAGGTAAGTTGAAGAGACCTCACTATGCGCCTGCCAATATCGAGCTCGGCTCATTGATAGCGGACCTATTCCTCAAGCTGGTCAAACTCAACCTGGATATTGCCCCCTTACTCAGGTAGGTAAGGTCACACCCCCTCCCAAGCGACCACGAGATAGTGGGAGACACGACCTACTGGTATACGACCCTTATGCGCTCATACATATTCACTCGGTTTAGATGTTGGGGCATCTCCTAGTCACGGAAGTTTAGAAATTTTCACCCATGGACATTTATGGTACCCATATGCTAGAACCAAACATTTTTGGTGTCCCACCTGGCCATCCACGATATGCCTGTGGTGGCCACGACCCTGATGTCGCTAGGGCGTACGGTGGTCATATCACAAAATGCGAGATGTATGAGTCATACCATCCAGTTATGCAGCAATCCTGCTTATACCGTGCGCTCATGTGGTCAACTCTATCTCTCAGGGAGTCTCATAAACAACCTGCCCTATGGCATATGCAATGGTCAATCACGTCTCATAACAAACATGTGGATGATGCGTATGGGCATGTATTATGATATTATGCTATCACATACTCATAATTGGTGTCAATAATCAACATCGATAATCGACCTCGACAATCAGCCTAATAAAGGGCCTAAGGGAAGGTCACAATATGGACATTTAACCATCATTATCCATCAATGTGGACATTTACCAACATTGCTCCTAAGGATTGGCCCACATAGAGCCAAACATATAGTGGGCCTAGGGCCACACACAATGGCCCAATATACATTACCAAGGGCCTTACTCATGGACTGCATATGCATCACAATGGGCCTAACTCATGGGCCGCATATAGATTACAATGGGTATCACGTCCTAGACTCGGAAATCGATCTCACAAAATTTCCGATCGCCAAATCCGATGCCGATAGCCTCCATAATACCCCTTTCTCAGCTCCCAGCGCACATACGCTAGATTCCGATCCTGAGATCCTACTAGGAGGATTTTCCAACATACATTTATCTTGTAAGAAGCATAACCACAAGTTTACCCAAATCACAAAGGCAACATGATCATCACATATCCACTGATATAAACATTTGAATACAATGCTGAAAGGGAAATACATATGTCAAAATTAAAGCTTCAGAAGTCAGCTATATGCTCCAAGCTCTACACTTCTACAACCTAACATTACTTGCACAAATCTATCATGCATAATGTCACGCCCCAAACTAGGAGATCGGACTCACAGGAATCCCGATCGCCAAATCCAATGCCGAAAGCCTTTGTAGTACCTCATTCTTGGCTCCCAGCGCCCATATGCCAGATTCCGATCATGGGATCCTACGAGGAGGATTTTTCAACGTACATTTATCTTGTAAGAAGCATAACCACAAGTTTACCCAAATCGCAAAGGCAACATCATCATCATATATCCACTAATATAATCATTTGAATACAATGCTGAAAGGGAAAATACATATGTCAAAATCAGAGCTCCAGAAGACAGCTACATGCTCCAAGCTCCATGTTGTTGCAACCTAACATCACCTGCACGCATCTATCGTGCATAAGCTTATAGAAAGCTCATAGGATGGTGTAAGTGTGTGGACAAGGTAAGTGCTAAGAATTCAATACAATGCCATAATCATACAATATCGGAAATACTGGTAAGATCATGAATTATACGATATCAGAGTAAGCAAAAATACTGACAAGTCCATGAGTCAATCAATATCAGAATACGCAATACAGATCAACTATGCAAATGAGAAGTCATAAAGAGCTAAATATCAGATGCCGAAGATGCAATACAGTAAACAATTTCTTATGAGTTCACGAATACCATTGGCCGTATCTAGGCCATAGAAATGTAGAAACATAATAACCCAAAATGCCATATGCAACGGGTATAATGCAATATGCGGTGCGAATGGAATGACCATGCTGGAGTGTGAAGTCGGGATGATAGTACGTAGTATCGCAAGCTATGGGGTCCATCACAAGGGACTTCTATCCAAACCAGTCTCATACCTAAATTTGGATAGTCAGACTCAATATGGTAAACTCCTGATCTCAGGTTAGTCGGGCACCCCAACCGAAATCCTGACCATTGTGAAGGCACACGTAAGAAATAGTTGCACACAATTAGCCCGAGTCGATAGTGAATAAATGAATGAATGAATGAATATGCAACTCCTGCCCAACAAGTCCATATATCAGTACTGTTAATTTCTGGGATCATCACTGGGGTCTAGTGCACTTTATATGCAAATCGCCACCTACTGACGTGGGACTAAGCAAGTGGAAGAGACCTCACTATCCGTTTGGCTAGTAGTCAGCCAATATCTACCCAGCATGTCGATAGTAGACCCATTCACGAGCTGGTCAAGCTCAGCCTAGCTATGCCCCCTACCCTTGGGTGGGTAAGGCCACACCCCCTACCAACCGACCACGACATGGTGGGAGACGCGGTCTCCTGGTATTCGGCACTCAGGCGCTCATGTATCTACTCAATCTCGACATTGGGGCGTCCTCTGGTACCAAGAGGGTTTACGAATTTTCACCCAGGGCCATCTATGGCAGCCCGATGCTAGAACAGATTTTCGGTATCCCATCTGGCTATCCACGATATGCCTGTGGAGGCTACAGTCCTAATGTCACTAAGGCGTATAGTAATCACAACACATAATGCAAGATGCATAAATCATACAATCCAGTCATGCATCAATCCTACGCATACCGTGCGCTCATGTGAGATAACCTCCGCCTATCAGGCAGTCTCATAACAACTTGCCTAATGACATATGTAATGGTCAATCATATCTCATAACAAACATGCAGATGATGCATATGGGCATGTATCATGATGCTATGCTGTCACATACTCATAACCGACATCGACAATCGACCTCGACAATGTGGATATTTAACCAACATTGTCCCCAAAGAATGGCCCACAAGGGCCTCACTCAAGAGCTTAATACACATCACGATGGGCCTTTCACATGGGCCTAACATATATTACAATGGGCTCCATCGCCTGGCCCTCAATGCTTCACAATGGGCCTTATTACATAAGCCTCATATACATCAATTGGGCCTTAAACACGGGCTGAATACATGTCACAACGAGCCTCAAATACAGGCTGCATATATATCACATTGGGCCTCAAACACAAGCCGAATGTATATCACAATGGGCCTCAAATATGGACCGCATATATATCACTTTGGGCCTCGACAATCGGCCTTGATAATCGGAATCGGTAGTTGGCCACAACAATTAGAATCAATCAATAATCTGCCTCGATGATCGGAATCGACAATCAGCCACAACAATCGGAATCGATCGATAATCGGCCTCGATAATCAAAATCGGCAATCGGCCACAACAATCAGAATCGATTAATAATTGGCTTCGATGATCGGAACCGGCAATCGGCCACAACAATCGAAATCGATCGATAATTGGCCTCGATATTCAGAATCGACAATTGGCCACAACAATCGAAATCGATCAATAATCGGCCTTGATGATCGGAATCGGTAATCCGCCACAACAATCGAATCGATCGATAATCGGAATCGGCAATTGGCCACAATAATTGGAATTGATCAATAATCGGCCTCGATGATCAGAACCGGTAATCGGCCACAATAATCAGAATTGATCGATAATTGGCCTTGATAATCGGAATTGGCAATCTGCCATAACAATTGGAATCGACAATCAGTCACGATAATCAGCCTTAATCGCTAATAGGCAAACGATGAGAATGGGCCTAACAAGGCCTAAGGAAAGGTCACAATGGGGACTTTCAACCATCATTGCTCATCAATGTGGACATTTAACCAACATTGCTCCCAAGGAGTGACCCACACAAGGGATTCATATACAATGCAACGGGCCATACATATATCGCATTGGGCCTCAACCATGGGCCTTAAATACATCACAATGGGCTTTACCCATAAACCATGAATACGTCACAATGGGCCTTGCCCAAGGGCCTCGAATACATCAAGTCGGTCATATCTCATGGGCCGCACTAGTGGACCTCATATACATCAATTAGACAGCATCCACAAGCCGCACCACATGCCAAAAATAAATCATATCGAAAGATCACCTAGATCCCACTCTAAATAGTGGCAGAGATGATTATTGGAAAATCATCTGAACTATACCACAAATAGTAGTGGTGATAATGATCTTTACCGTTAAAATCCTATAGGGCCCACTACAGAAAACCGTGGGAGCAGCCATACCCACCGTTAAACATTTATAGGACTCACCGTGATGCATTTTTGAGATCTAACTATTCATAAGTTAACATAGAGATAGATGAAGTGAAGACAAAAACATCATGTTGATTGGAAACTGCTGTGGCCCTTAAGAAGTTTTGAACGGTGCATATCACTGTTCCCATTACTTTTAATGGTGGGGTCCGCTTGAACTTTAGATCTGACTCATTCTTTCTTTCATGTCATAAAATGATCTATCAAAATGGTTGGACAGTATGAATCAACACATGTAGCATGGTGGGTCCCATAAATGGTTAGCGTGGATGATATAGGTGGGACTCGGCCCACAGAACTTGGTGACGCAGCTCCAGCAGCTATAGCTAGAGTGAGGTACCCCAGCTGTTCCACTCTCAGTGGTGGGGACGGTGTGGTTGAAACACATCAACTGTGGGTCCCATGTGGGGCCCACCATAACGTTTATATACCATCCAATCTGTTGATAAGGTCACACGGACCTGGATCAAAAGGAAAAACAAATTTCATAATGATCCAAAACTTCTTTGATACCCAAAAGGGTTTCAATGGCGGACGTTTAATCAACACTATTTCCTGTGACGTAGGCCACCTGAGTTCTAAATACGGCTAATTTTAGGGGTGGCCCACAGCCAAAAGGGGGCCCACCCAATGCACGGTGTGGATGTACATCCACATCCTGGTGGGGCCCACGGCAGGGACCCACGTCCTTACACCCTTTCACGTCTAGCGTAGCAGGACGCCGCACGTCCTCTGGACAGCAGCAGCGCCTGTTGCATTGTTTGTATATATATATTAAAAATTATTTTTGCATGGTTTTTCACAGGTGGGGCCCGCATCAGGGGAATCCGACCCAACCATTGGTCTCTATGGCTCAAGACAAGCCAAACAAGCCCAATATTTGGCATGTTTTGGCATATCGAAACATCGGGTGGGTTTAAACGATAGAAATCACTATTTTATATGCTATGACCCATTAGAAAATCGGATCAGTTTCATTTTTCAGCTCAACGCCTAAAATGATCCAAGAAATAGGATGGACGACGTGGATTGAATTCATACATCAAGGTGGGGCCTATATGAGCGGTCCACTAAAGTTTTCTTAAATTAAACTGATTTATATATTTTATTTATTTTTTATTTTCTTTGTTGTTGCTGGGTGGTACACACCGTTAGCTCACACTTCTCTGTGTGGCAATGTCTAGCATCCCTGGACGCTGGACGGTTTGGGTAACACATATATGAGGTGGGCCCCACCTACAGACGCGCTACAGGTGGGCCACCAAATGGTTAGATGGTGTAGATAAGACATACATTAAGGTAGGGTCCATCCGAGTGGGCCACACAACCACCTCATATCATAAAAAAATATAAAGTGAGGGGGAGAGAGAGAGAGAGAGAGAGAGAGAGAGAGAGAGAGAGAGAGAGAGACGTGATGATGGAGGGACCCCGGCACTATGGGCCCTCCCTTCCATGATACACCATTCATCATGTGGGTCCCTTTATATGTGCGCCCACCAAATCAAAATCAATGGTGGAGATTCCTTCTCTACTAAAATGGAAGGTCTAGATGACCCTATTCAAGCAAGGAAAATAAACATCATGATGAGGTCCATAAAGAATGGCCCTATCATAGAATGATCATAAGAATCAAGGTGGGCCATCAGCTACACCTAGGGTCCAAAGTGAGATCCATACCATCAATCGGTAGGCCTCACTTGGCCCATCATCAAAATATGAAAATCTAGGCCCATGAAGCACCCACCTTTGATCTCCTCTTCCTTCTTCCGCTAATGCGATCTAGAGCTCTAAGGGGCACGATTCAACGGTTGAGATCGACTTTGAAGGGTTGGATTGGATGGTAGGGAGTGGGCCACACAATGCTTCTCTCATGGAGTTGGGACATTAGAGTTACTCCCATGGAGCTTGGGAGAGAAATGAGAGAAAGATGAGAGAGAGATGAGATGAGAGAGAGAGGTGATGTGAGTGATGGATTAATGGGGAGAGGGATGGTGAGAGATGGGTGATGGGTGATGGATGTGTACTTGGTTGTAAGAGAGAGTTGATTTTAGGTAAGGTTTTATTAAGAGAGGATGGGTTGGGTTGCTTGTACTTGATTAATGGATTGATGTGACATGTCATAGAGATTTCTTCGGTATTTGCAACGCGCGGTATTTTCCTCGAACCGAATGCGGGTCCACATCTCCTGGCTAGGGTATTGCCTCGGCGCGCGAGACAGGGCGACGGTGCGGTCACTAAGGTATAAGTCTTAGATCGAGCCGACTCTGGTTTGCAGGACTCGACTTAGGATCACTCGCAGATGCCAATTACAGATCGCGGGTTGGTGGAATTCGACTGGGAGGACCGTGGAAGCTTATGGAACGGTATGGGCTATGATACGGGTCTTACAGCTCTCCCCACCAAATAAAAATTTCATCCTCGAAATTTAAAACACGACTCAACCAATATAGAGTTCACCAAGGGAGGAAAATTCTGCTACTATAGATATAATCATCAAACACCTAAGAGATGGGGATAACGCCAACGAATCTCAGCCTCTCGCTCCCAAGACGCCTCGTTAATAGAATGGTGACCCTACTGATCTTCGGATCCTAGTTAAAAATGATCAAAACTGAAATACTATGCAGCCTCACAATCTCAATGATAGGGACTTATATCAGAAAATATCTAAGTTATTCGAACTCAGGGATCTAACCATTCTAAGTCCTCAACAATCATAGAGTGCAGGGTAGCTATCGGCAGATATGTGATGTTATCATCAGGTATTCCCAAATTATGTTCTGATACCAACTTTAGTCATGCCCCAAACCGGGAGATCGGATTCACAGGAATTCTGATCACCAAATCAGGTGTTGATAGCCTCCGTAGTACCTCATTCTCGGTTCCCAGTGCCCATACGCTAGATTCCGATCATGGGATCTTACAAGGAGGATTTTTCAATATACATTTATCTCCTAGGAAGCATAACCACAAGTTTACCCAAGTCACAAAGGCAGCATCATCATCACATATCCACTAATACAATCATTTGAATACAATGCTGAAAGGAAAAATACATATGTCAAAAATCAAAGCTCCAAAAGATAGCTACATGCTTGAAGCTCCACGCAGTTGCAACCTAATATCACCTGCACACATCTATCGTGCATAAGCTTATAGAAAGCTTAAAGGGTGGTGTAACTGTGTGGACAAGGTAAGTGCTAAGAATTCAATATAATGCCATAATCATACAATATCAGAAATACTGGTAAGATCATGAATCATACGATATCAGAGTAAGCAGAAGTACTGACAAGTCCATGAGTTAATCAATATCAGAATACGCAATAAAGATCAGCTATGTAAATGAAAAGTCATAAAGAGCCAAATATCAGATGTTGAAGATGGAATGCAATATACAATTTCTTATGAGTTCACGAATACCATCAACCGTATCTAGGCCATATAAATGCAGAAACATAATAACCCAAAATGCCGTATGCAGCAGGTATGATGCAATATGCAATGCGAATGGAATGACCATACTGGAGTGTGAAGTCAAGATGATAGTACGTAGTATCACAGGCTATGGGGTCCATCACAAGGGACTTCTATCCAAACCAGTCCCATACCTAAATTTGGATAATCAGACTCAATGTGGTAAACTCCTGATCTCAGGTTAGTCGCGTGCCCACGTAATAAATAGTTGTGCACCATCAGCCCGAGTGGATAGTAAATGAATGAATGAATGAATATGCAACTCCTGTCCAATAAGTCCACATATCAGTACTGTTAATCTCTGGGATCATCACCGGAGTCTAGTACATTCTACATACAAATCACCGCCCACTGACACGCGACCATGCAAGTGAAAGAGACCTCACTATCCACCTCGCCAGTAGTCAGCCATTATCTACCCGGCACGTCGATAGTGGACCCATTCACTAGTTGGTCAAACTCAGCCTAGCTATGCCCCCTACCCTCGGGCAGGTAAGGCCACGCCCCCCTCCCAATCGAGCACGACACAGTAGGAGATGTGGCCTCCTGGTATTTGGCACTCGGGCGCTCATATATCCACTCGGTCTCGACGTTGGGGCATACTCTGGTACCAAGAGAGTTTAGGGATTTTTCCTTAGGGTCATCTTTAACAGCCCGATGTTAGAACATATTTTCGGTGTCCCATTTGGCCATCCACTATATACCTGTGGAGGCTACGACCCTGATGTCGCTAGGGCGTATAGTAATCACAACACATAATACAAGGTGCATGAATCATACAATCCAATCATGCATCAATCCTGCGCATATCGTGCGCTCATGTGAGATAACCTCTGCCTATCAGGGAGTCTCATAACAACTTGCCCAATGACATATGTAATGGTCAACCATATCTCATAACAAATATGCAGATGATACGTATGGGCATGCATCATGATGTTATGTTGTCACTTACTCATAACCAGTATCAATAACCGCCATCGACAATTAACCTCGACAATATGGAATTTAACCAACATTGCCCCTAAGGAATGGGCCACATAGAGCCTAACATATATTGGGCCTATGGTCTCACACAAGGTCCAAATGTACAACATCATGGGCCTCACTCAAGAGCTTAATACACATCACGATGGGCCTTTCATATGGGCCTAACATACATTACAATAGGCTCCATCGCCTGACCCTCAATGCATCACAATGGGCCTCAACATATAGGCCTCATATACATCACACTGGGCTTTAAACACGGGCTGAATACACGTCAGAACGATCCTTAAGTACAGGCTGCATATACATCACATTGGGACTCAAACACAGGCTAAATGTACATCACAATGGGCCTCAAATTTGGGCCGCATATACATCACATTGGGCCTCGACAATCGGCCTCAATAATCAGAATCGGCAATTGACTACAACAATCAAAATCGAATAATAATCGGCCTCGATGATCGAAATCGGCAATTGGCTATAACAATCAGAATCGATTGATGATCAGAATCGGCAATTGGCCACAACAATTGGAATCGATCAATAATCGGCATCGATGATCGGAATCGGCAATTGGCCACAACAATCAGAATCGATCGATAATCGGCCTCGATAATCAGAATCGACAATCGGCCACAACAATTGGAATCGATTAATAATCGGCCTCGATGATTGGAACTGACAATCGGCCACAACAATCGCAATCGATCGATAATTAACCTCGATAATCGGAATCGATAATCGGCCACAACAATCGAAATCGATCAATAATCGGCCTCGATGATTAGAACCGGTAATCGACCACAACAATTAGAATCGATCGATAATCGGTCTGACTAATCGGAATCGGCAATCGGCCACAACAATCGGAATCGATCAATAATCAGCCTCGATGATCGGAACCGGTAATCAGCCACAACAATTGTAATCAATCGATAATCGGCCTTGATTATCAGAATCGGCAATCGATCATGACAATAGGAATCTGCAATCGGTCACGATAATAAGCCTCGATCGCTAATCGGTAAACGATGAGAATAGGCCTAACAAGGCCTAAGGAAAGGTCACAATGGGGACTTTTAACCATTATTGCCCATCAATGTGAACATTTAACCAACATCGCTCCCAAGGAGTGGCCCATATAAGGGATTCATATACAACGTAATGGGCCATACATACATTGCATTGGGCCTTAACCATGGGCCTCGAATACATCACAATGGGCCTTGCCCATAGACCACGAATACGTCACAATGGGCCTTGCCCAAGGGCCTCAAATACATCAAGTCGGCCATATCACATGGGCCGCACTAGTGGAGCTCATATACATTAAGTGGACCGTATCCACGGGCTACACCACGTGCCAAAAATAAATCATATTGAAAGATCATATGGATCGCACTCTAAATAGTGGCGGAGATGATGATTGGAAAATCATCTGAACCATACCACAAATAGTAGTGGTGATAATGATCTCCACCGTTAAAATCCTATAGGGCCCACTACAGAAAACCGTGGGAGTAGCCACACCCACCGTTAAACATTTATTGAACTCACTGTGATGCATTTTTGAGATCCAACTATTCATAAGTTAACATAGAGACAGGTAAAGTGAAGATAAAAATATCAGCTTGATTGGAAACTGACGTGGCCCTTAAGAAGTTTTGAACGGTGGATATCACTGTCCCCACTATTTTCAATGGTGGGGTCCACTTGAACTTTAGATCTGACTCATTCTTTCTTTCATGTCATAAAATGATCTATCAAAATGGTTGGACAGTATATGAATACAACACATGCATCATGGTGGGTCCCATAGATGGTCGGCATGGATGATACAGGTGGGACCCGGCCCACAGAACTTGGTGACGCAACTCCAGCAGCTATAGCTGGAGTGAGGTATACCAGCCGTCCCACTCCCAGTGGTGGGGACGATGTGGTTGAAACACATCAACAGTGGGTCCCATGTGGGGCCCACCATAACGTTTATATACCATTCAATTTGTTGATAAGGTCACACGGACTTGGATGAAAAGGAAAAACAAATTTCATAATGATCCAAAACCTCTTTGATACCCAAAAGGGTTTCAATGGCAGACGTTCAATCAACACTGTTTCCTGTGACGTGGGCCACCTGATTCCAAATACAGCTAATTTTAGGGGTGGCCCATAGGAAATTTACACAAATGTAAAATACTTGAATTTCTCCTCTTGTAGCAGCCCGGATGAACCAAATCGGAGTAGAAGTTCAAATATAGAAGTTCAAATGTCCAATACTCACTTTGAAATGGTTCTAAGTTCTAGATTGATTTTAAATTAAATCAGTTGGGCTAGCTCTATTTAATTTTGATTCCAAGAAGAAGGAATACAACAATTATTCTTTTCAATTCAAATTGGAATATAAAAACAAAATCAAATTAATAAAGCTAACAAAAGAGAATATTAAATATGCACAAAGTAGCTTAAAAATAACACAAACTTATCTCTCAGAGTGATGCCTTGATTTTACTTGAATTGGATATCAATCTTTGAAATTCGTGTTCTATTTATAGTTGCAGAAATCGCATCTACGACTGGTCCTGAGGACACTACGACTGGTCTTGAAGAAATAGATTTTTAAAATTTTAAGCGTGATCGGATAAAACCATTCCATAACTGGTCGAAGGTCATCCACGACTAGTCATGAGCCCTCCACGACTGGTTGTGACCATCCTATGACTGGTCGTGAGGCATCAGATTTGTTCACTATAGTTTGAGTAGTAAGTGCACGACTGGTCTTGAATCGAGTTGTCACTATACCTACTACTGGTCGAGCAGAGTCCAGGACCGGTCATAGCTCAACCAAAAAATTTTGAAAAATTACAACAAACTTAGGACTGGTCTTGAAATTTCTTGGACTAGTCAAGCCAGTTCTAGGACTAGTCGAACAAGGTGCATGACTAGTCTTAGAACAACGCAAATACATGTAAAGTAATTTAATTTGAATTATGTATTCAAAATGACCTACCCTAAGGTCAATCTAAGGTCAATCATACCTTAAATGTGAAGTATGACATTGAGACTTCATTTCTTCAGATGATTGTTGACAAATGAAGATTGTGAAGCTTGAGATCTCTATACTTGATGTAGCATTGAACTTGAGATCTTTTAGAGCTTGAATTACACTTCATTTTAAGTTGTACACTAACTTGAGTCTTTGAACAAGATCACTTCTTTCATTGTAGCTTGTACTTGCATTTCTTGAAATGGTTTGAAGTAGTTCTTCGTTCTTGACTTGAAGCAAAGTGTTTAGAGAGGTGATGCAATGTCTTGAACATATATACCAATAAGATATATAAGACATGGATTGAGGTTTGGGCACCACAAAATTTGACAACCAAAGGAGCATAAAACCATAGCACTTACAATCTCCCCCTTTGTCAAATTTGTGACAAAACACACTCCAATAAAAAAAAAGAGAAGCATTACATGTTCAATAATGAATCATGCGCCAGTCATATATAAGAGAATCAGTTACAGCTTGATTAAAGAATCATGTACCAGTTGTCATTAACTAGCACAAATTCTTCCTTACTTACTCCCCCTGAGTAGCACACCAAATGAATGCTACACCAATCTATATACAAAACTAAATAAATTCTCCCCCTTTTTGTCACAATATGACAAAGGAAGAAAATGGAAAAGGATAATAAATAGGAGTAATAAATGGATTAACTAGTCAAGATATAAGCAAATTAGAGACCACAAACCATTAACCAGTGTAAACAAAAGTCAGTGAAATAAATAAAGTTCACAAGCCAACAAACATAGAATTAAAGTTATTACAGACCAAGAGTAAAAACACTTAATCAGATCTTGAAGGAGCAGGTATGGTAGGATCAAGTTAATGAAGGCCCTTGTTTAAGCGCATAAGATACTTGTGCATATTTTTAAATTGTAAATCATGTGCAACATTCATATTCTCTACCTTCTCCTCTAGAGCACGAAGATGAGCATCAAAATCAGATGGCTCATAGTCAGGATCATTTATAGAGACTGATTCAATTTCATCAAAAATATCATCCATATTAATATCATTAGGAGGAAGATCACCAGCTTCTTCTTCATCCCCTGCTTCAGCTCCACCACTACCAACATTCACTTGGCCATGCCAATTCCAATTTCATCTTGTTTATATTAGTGTTGTTAAAAATAAGATGATGGATAGGGGCCTCTCCGACAAGCATAACAACTAGTAGTGAGTAGCTAACACAGTCATAAGATAGGCAAACGGAATATCACTATGACCTAGATGGAGACGAAACTGAATGATGAAATGACATATTAAAGAAGGCAGACAGACATTAATACCAGAGATGATAGAATGTAAAACCCAAACCATAAAGGAAGTTAGTTCTATTTTGTTACCAGAACACGGATATAGATTTGAAATAAAGATTCTGTGGAGAACTCTGTATCTGGGTAACAAGTACTTTGAGGGGAGTGCATTCCCTTTATGAGTCCATTCCACATCCATATTGCATAATGCGCTAGTGAGCATGCATTTTTCTAATTCTGAGGGTTTCTCAGCTAAAGTATGAATAGGAATACCCTCATCATTAACTGGTATATCCATTAGAACTGAAATCAAATGATGATCAACATCAAATGGACCTTCTCTAGCAACAATTTTAAACATTAAATTCTCAGCAGAAAACTCAGAGATACATGCAAACATGGCCTGAGTAATAGATTGGTATGCAGGCCCATCCCAATGTAGGGTGTTATCCTAGCCTACAGATTTGAGAAGTGGAAGGAGATCAAAAGGAGCAATGTGGTTAAGATCAACAGGTCTTTCAACAATGACATTGCGTAGTCACAAATCCCGCACATGAGAGGGATCATCTTCGGGTGAATGAAGATGGCGCCTTGTTATAGTTGAAGGACGAGAGGAAGAAGAACCATGGAAAGTTTTCATTTTCTCTCTAGCATCCATTTGTAATAAGGAATATAAAGAATCAAGATATTACAAAGGATGTAGAGATGGGTTTAGCTAGAATAGATTTTTCAAAAGAAAACCCCAAAATTACAATGAATCACAAAATAAATTACTCCAAGAGTGAAAATGAAGTAATATTGACTAGAATCTACAAGAAAAACACAAATAATGCACTAACCTTAAAGATCTAGGATGGTGGGTATGACTAGTCGTGCTACGGCCCGTTGGAGAGGAAATAGGAAATGAGGAAGATGAGTTTTCCCTCAAATTTTAAAGAGGTTCAGCGCGCTACACGACTGGTCGAGGACCGTTCTCGACCGGTCGTACCATGACTGGTCGAGGACCGTTCTCGACCGGTCGTACCACGACTGGTTGAGCACTTCTTCGACTGGTTGTGTACCAACAAAAATATACATTTTTTATAAAAATTAAAATTTTAAACCAATAAATTATCAAATATATATACACTATGATACAAACATGCATGAATATTCAATTTAGATTTCACATACCAGGATCAAATTTTAATTTATTGAACCTGCTTTTGTCGAGCGGTTTAGTGAAAATGTCAGCAAGTTGAGTCTCGGTCGGAATGTAATCTAAAGGGATAGTCTTTTCTTCCACTAATTCACGAATACAATGATAGCTAATGTCAATGTGCTTGGTACGTGAATGCTGGATTGGATTCTTAGATATATTTATAGCACTAGAATTACCACAATATAAAACCATTGAATCCTATGCAATTCCATAATCGCCTAACATACATTTCATCCAAACAAGTTGGGTACATGCATTTCCAGCTGCGATGTATTCAGCTTCAGCAGTAGAGAGCGATATTGAAATTTACTTCTTGCTAAACAAAGAAACTAAACAATTTCTGATATAGAAACAACCACCACTGGTTGATTTCCTATCTTTGACATTTTCATCCCTATCAGCATCAGTGTACCCCGCCAACTGAACACTAGTATCATATGGATACCAGAGACCCAAATTAGCTGAACTTGCGACATATCACATAATTTGCTTAATAGCAGTTAAATGTGACTCTTTAGGGTCAGATTGATATCTAGTGCAAATACCAACACTAAAAGCAATATCAGGTCTACTTGCAGTTAGATAAAGTAAACTAACAATCATACTGCGATCTAATTTAGGATCCACATATTTACCTGTAGAATCTTTTGAGAGTCTTAAAGTTGTACTCATAGGAGTATCAAAATTCTTACCATTCTCAAAACTGAACTTTTTAATCAAGTTCAAAGCATATTTGGTTTGAGAAATGAATATACCTTCAAGTTGTTGTTTTACTTGCAACCCAAGGATATAGTTCAATTCCCCAACCATGCTCATTTCGAACTTAGATTTCATTAAATTTGCAGACTCAACAGTCATGTTAGCATAGGTAGATCCATAAATAATATCATCAACATAGATCTAAACCATTAAGATATCATCGTTATGTTTCTTAACAAAAAGAGTCTTATCAACACTTCCCATTTGAAAATTATGACTTAGTAGAAACTTAGTCAATTTTTCATACCATGCCTTGGGAGCTTGTTTCAAACCATAGAGAGCCTTTTTTAGGTGATAGACATGATCAATATTCTTAGGGTCTTCAAAACCCATTGATTGTTCAATATAAACTTCTTCATGCAGATCGTCATTTAAGAAGGCACTCTTTACATCCATTTGATAAATTTTAAATTTTCTAAAACAAGCAATGGATATAAATAATCTGATTGATTCAAGATGAGCTACTGGGGCAAAGGTTTCATCATAATCAATACCCTCAATTTGAGTGTACCCTTGTACAACTTGTCTAGCCTTGTTACGAATTATATTACCAAGTTCATCAAACTTATTTTTAAAAATCCACTTAGTTCCTATAATATGTTTATCTTTAGGTCTAGGAACAAGATACCAAACATCATTTCTTACAAATTGATTAAGTTCTTCTTGCATAGCTACTATCCACTTTTCATCAGTCAGTGCTTCTTTTATGTTAGTCGGTTCTATTTGGGATGTAAAGCACACGTAATTACATATGTCTTCTAATTGTCTACGAGTGCACACACCAGTGAGAGGGTTTCCAAGAATTTGAGTGGTCGGATGATCTTTAACAGTTCTCAATTCAGAATTAGTTTGATTTGATGAAGTATCTGGTTTGTCAATCAAAAGAACTTCATCATTATCTGAACTTGGAGCAGGTGTATTCAAGTGATCATCAATGACCACATTGATGGACTCATGAATAACACTAGTCCTCTTATTCAGTATATGATATGCATGATTGTTCAAAGAATACCCTAAAAAGTTACCTTCATCACTTTTAGTATCAAACTTCCCTAGATTTTCACGGTCACGAAAATATAGCACTTGCTGCCAAAAACTTGAAAGTATTTAACAGTAGGCTTCTTATCGAACCATAGTTCATAATCAGTTTTATTATTTGACTTACTTGTATAAACTCGGTTGATTGTATAGCAGGCAGTATTTACAGCTTCAACCCAAAGATTTTTATGGAGCTTCATACTATTTAACATTACATTAGTCATTTCTTGAAGCACTCTATTTTTCCTTTCAACAATTCCATTTTGTTGTAGTGTTTTAGGTGCAGAGAATTCATGTAATATCCCCTGATCACTACAGAATTTCTCAAAACTGCTATTCTCGAACTCAGATCCATGATCACTATGGATCTTACTGACTTGAGAGCCTTTTTCAGTTTGGATCCGTTTAATAATCCTTTTTACTTCATCAAGGGTTTCAGATTTATCCCTTAGGAAGGCTACCCAAGTGAATCTGGTATAGTCATCCATGATTACCAATATATTTTTTTTTGCCACCTCGACTCTCCGTCCTGGTTGGTCCTGCAAGATCCATGTGGAGAAGTTCGAGCGGTTTTGATGTGGCATTAGAGTTCACATTTTTGTGAGTATTCCTAGTTTACTTGCCAATCTGGCATTCACCACGTATTTTGTCTACTTTCTGTAATTTAGGTAGACCTTTTATCAGTTCTCTTTTACTCAATCTATAGAGATTGCGGTAGTTTACATGTCCAAGACGTTTATGCCATGACTCTGTCTCATCAGTATGGACCATGTAACGCAGCGATTAGATGAGCTAGAATCACTTACGATGTAGCAGTTTTCAGAAGTTCTACGACCACTTAATATTATTGAACCATTTTTGGTTAATATTTTACACCCTAGGTTAGAAAATTTAACACTACAATTTTTATCGCATAATTGAGAAATGCTTAACAAGTTATGTTTTAAACCTTCAATGTACATGTAACGCCCCGTGTTTTCAGGACCTGAGTACACGACTCGTTTCCCAAAAACCTAAGTGTTAACTTATAGATGAACAAATTCCATCCTTTTTTTTCATCAGAGTAAGGAAATGAGCGTAGAATGGACAAATCAACATGAGGAAAAATTTTAATTTCATTTAGAGTATACAAGAGAGTGCCCATAATGACTTATACAAACCAATGTCTCCATCCTTACATATACAAAATGAAATAATATTACATGTGAAATAAAGTAAATTACAATAATCTTGAGCTGTGAAATCTTGTAGCAGCCCTTATCAATTATAATCATGCACCCTTGTTAACCATAGCCTGCTCCTCACCTATATGAATATGAACATCATCAGGGCCACCTGTGCTACATGTACGGTTGTATATTTGATGGATGAGTGGCCAGCTCAGTGTGAATTCTCCTCAAGATTACACATCGTCGCCTTAACAAACATGGTTAAAAGGAAAACAAGCAGTAATCCAAAACAAGCAATATGCGGTCTTATTAGATGCATGTATGCATAAATGCACATCGACCTGGGGATCATATCCAGTCGGACTTGGGCTCGTCACCCATGCAATCATTGACCTGGGAATGATCATCCAGTCAGAATAGGGGCCAATAGTTGATGGTCTGAGAGCTAGCGAAACGATACCCCAACATCTCTAGGGTATGTGCTACAGCATCCAGAATAGTCATCCGTCATCGCCAATATGCTATGAATGCATGATTAGCCAACCATTATTAATCCAGTTACAATCAACCAATTTAAGTAACTCAATGGTCACTACGGGGGGCTCGTCACCCAGCGTAGGCTGACAGCTTGAGCATAGTGTCCCATTACCACCATCCCCGTCTCATGAGATCCTCCACTTTGGGATGTTTTAATAGGATACCTTGATCAAAATAACACCAGTTCAAGGTCCTTATTTCCCACACATTTTGGCTAATTACATCCCAAGTGTGGCTTGCATACAATCATGGAATCCTCCATGTGTAGCATCAAAAGGTTATGTATAGAGGCAAATCATGTTAACATGTGACAACATATGACTTCAAATAAGGCATGTAAGGAAGCATCATAAGTTAATAACTATTGAAGATATACTACCAAACATGTGAATAGTGATCATTGTTCAAGGATTATCTAGCATGTGAGCCTATCATATAGTGAAAGCAAGTATCACAATACTGGTAATTTAGTGTAAACTAGGTTTAGCTAATTTGGAAATGGAAAGCCCAAGGGGAAGGTCATCACCTGTATGGTAGTGTTCTCGAACTTGGCTCGAGTCTTTTTGTGGCCTGAGGTCACCAACGAGTCCCCTAAAATCACCATTTATACCTTGTCAAGCATTTCCATGTTTTTGTTTACTAATGTGGGGGAAAAGAATCTTAAGGGATGTTAAGGCCTTTTAGGCTTTAGGCCTATCTTATTTACCCAAGTAGGGTAGCCCAATTGGGCTCACCACTATAGGCCGAACTGGGCCCGATTTGGGTCCAAGTGATGGGTCCGAATTTGACCCAAGTGGGACTGGCTTATACGCCATGGCGGGTGAACGGTGTGGATGAAATAAATGTTTTAAGGTGGCCACGTCCAGACCCTGGACGGTCTGGGTTCATCATAAGTGTCAGGTGGGATTATATCAACGTAGGTCTCACACAGGGCCCACACATGTATTTAACATACTATATCAGTGCCACGTGTCCCTGACATATATATAAATATTACATATCCATGCATTTGCTATATATTTAAATAATACATCAACGTTACATGCATGGCTTATTTAAATATTATATCTTTCATGCATTTGATACCATGTCACGTGGGTCCCACATGGGGCCCAACACATGTGTCGATTATACATATACATATACATATATATATATATATATATATATAATTATCATATTAATGCCACATGCACTACATATATTTGAACATCATATATTACATGCATCTGACATATATTCCAGCAATATCATATAACGTTACATGCATCTGATGCCTATCTAAACGTTATACCTCATATGTACCTGATATAAATCTGAATATTATATTGATGTGGGTTACACGTGGCATCAAGGTGGGCCATGTGATGGGTGGTCTGGATGAATCATGGAGATCCATGGCTGATGGAGGGACGGTCCGGATGAAATCCTCATATGTACCATTCTTTATACATCAGGGGTGTATACTATTTTATAATTCCCATGCACGTACAGATGCATGCTTAAATATTTTAATATATATATTATTATATGTATATATATATTTTTTAAAGCAGGACGCCCAGGTTTTTGGGAAAATGGATGGACGGTCCTGGATGGGACATGTCATCAAGGTGGGGGCCACCAGCGGTTATAGGGTGTGGCCCATCTGCACTCGTGCAGGGACCAAAACCAAGGTGTTCCATTGGTTTTTGGGTGAGGCCCACCTACATTTGTGCAGGGCCCACCAGTGTATTGGTGTAGCCCACATGCAGCCCACCAACAAAGAGTTTAGCTGTCGAGAAACAGCTTCTGTTGCGGCTGTTTTGGAGGCCATTTTTTACCCTGTTTGGTAGCACAACTGCGGCTCTTCTTTGGTCATGTTCTCGATCGTTATTAGTGCTCATCCAGCAGCATGGTGGCTGCCACCTTCCCTGTCCAAAACGGCCTGAGATAGGGTCATTTCCACCCTTATTTTTGGGCTGATATCAGCCCGTTGCTGCAGCTCGACGGAGCTAGTTTGAGAGCCGCCACTTCATTGGGTTTCAGCCACTATCTGAGGCCATTTTTATGTCATTTCTTGGCCCCAAAACAGGGCCCTACTCAGGCTAGTTCGGCCTTGAAATAATGCCTGAACGTAGGTTTCTTCCAGCTTTAAAACAGGGTCCGCCCTTCACTATGTGCATAGTTTTTGCTAACGGGTGCTTTTATACATGTGTGGTGAGGTGTGATGGAGCTTTAGCATGAGTTTATTTTAAAGTCTCCTAAAGAAGAAAAATAATGGAGGGAGAGGTCTTACCTTCCACGGTTGGGTCTGACCCGAACTTGGGTGGTCATGCACACACCCAACACCCTCAGCTTCTTCCTCCCTTCTCTCTCACTTTCCTTTCTCTTTTACCTCACAAGTGGTGTGGCTATGGCTCCACGCTGACTTGGCTTGGTCCGGTTTTCACGGACTGAGTTGGGGCAGTGTGCTCCAGGCTCACCAAAACAACCCTCTGTTTTACTCTCTCTCTCTCTCTGTCTGTTTTCTCTCTTTCTTCTCTCTCCGACTCTTTCCTCTCTCAACTCTCTTTCTGTGTGAAGTCTGAGGGGCTGAGCTCCCCATTTATAGGCAAGGGGATGGAAATCCAAGGGCTGGGATTGGTTCTACAGCCGTTGATGGTTGCCTCTGTTTTCTAAAAACGGATAAATACGGCTTGTAATTCCTTCCAGTTTGGCTTATTTTTGGCTTGAGAAAGAGAGCTGGCATCTACACGTCGGAACTCCAACCGACACGACTCTCCCCATAACTTCAGCAGTCCGTTCGTCTTCTGTTTATTTACGATAGAACGGACGGTTAGGGATCGATTCCCTTCATTTGTTTTCGGGGGGCCAACTAGTATGGTTTTCAGAAAATTCATTCCTTCCATCAATTTTGTAAGGTGATGTTAGGCTCAATGTGTGGTGCTACTTCCATGATTCCAATTTGCGTCCGCTGTTACAACATGCAGATTTCTATCTAGTTGTTTAAAATAGATGAGGGTCCACTTATGATGATCTTCCAGAAAATCCACTCCATTCACTGTCTTTGGCACACCGTGCTAACCCATGGTCTGAAATTTGAAGTAGATCCGAACTTCAGGTGGGCCACACACACGATCTGCTAATGTATCAAATGGTATTCACCGTTAAACAACATGCACGTAACTAAAATTTGAATGAATTGAGTTATTTTGTGTGAAGTCCACTTTACTACTTGTAGTTGTACGATCCGCTCTGTTCATCGTGTTTAACATGCCCTACTAGGATTAAGCTCCAAAAATGGGGCAGATTTTTTGATTGTGTGGGCCATACTATCCGATAGTGGTGGTATGTAGTGGCATTCACTATTTATGAACTTGCCATCCATTTCTCAACCGGCATCCGATGCCCGTTATGTCGAAATGTGCCGTCTGAATGTCTTGAAATTTGGCAAACATGCATAATTTTTTGTGCTCTTTCCTATGATCCAGTTTGGGTCCCAATCTCCTGAGGATGAATAAGATGTTCTTTTAATGACTAATATACTTCAAAATTCTAAAATAATATTTGTACACCTCTAATCAATAAGTCACCGGGCAGATTGGACTTAGAACCTAAGATCTTCATGATGATCGATTTACCGTCATGTTCTTGTGGCCCGTTTGGCAGATCCGATCAGGATGGGTGGTTAGATGACTTGTTAAAAATATGGAAACTTGATGGTATGCACTCCGGCCATGTATGTGGGTTGATGTACGGTTAGTTTCGTAAACGGATGGACATAAAATAGGTTTCTGGAGTGATTAGGGGTAGGGCTTATATAACGTTAGATTCGAGTGACTTCCTTACATGTGAAAGTTTCTCAGATTCTGATTCTAATAGTGAGTTAAGCATATTCATATGGTGTGAATAAGATAGACGGATCAGAATTTTGATCTGATAAGTGTATGAACGGATGTAGAGGTCAAGTAGCTGATTTACTATGGTCTAAGGACTAAAATTTGACGTGTATGGTTAATTTATGATAATTAGGCCTGGTATAAAATTTTACATGAAACGGATCATGAGAACTATGTGATCTAGAATTCAGGGGTCTAGGTTGATGGCATTTTCGTAATTATTGTTGATATAGGATTTTTATGAAATCTAATGGTTCTATGCCCATTTCTAAACAATCCTTATAAAAGACCTTACATTCAAATCATTATGGATTATTCACCGATTTAGTCAAGGGAAGGTATGTATATCAGACCACATGATCAGCGGTCAGATGACTTGATTTATGGATGAAGATCATGCTTAATTAGTCAGATTCACGTTGGAGGATGGATGTAGGGTTAGGTTAGCTAGTAGGTTAAATTTACGATTACACTCGAGGACTTTCAATGCTCGGTATTGAAAAGTTTGGGGTGTTACAATACAGAACATTCTCAAATAAGGGGAGGTTAGAAAGTTGAATCATACCTTAGCCAATAATCCTACAGTTATTGCCATCACCAACTATGATTGACCCATCAGTCATGTCTTTAAGAGTGGTGAACAGACCTTTGTGACCAGTCATGTGCCTGGAGCATCCACTGTCTAGGTACCACTTTGAATGGCTTGAAGCTTTGAAAGTCGTGTGGGCAACCAAGCAAGTAATCTTAGGAACCCATTTCATAATTGTTTTGAGTTTAGGAGTATAGTTGGTCTTCTTATGTTTGTAGTTGTTGTAAGATTGACCCACTGAGTTAGATTTTAAGAGCTCCTTAAGTAGATCAACTATTTTCTCAGCTAAAGGGTTTCGGTTCTGATTTTTATAGTTGATATGGTTACTTTTAGTTATGAAAGATTGAAAATTTTTGGTATTTTTAAAAAATGTTTGATTAGAACTTTTTTCTTTTGAGTTTGAGGACTCTCCTTATACAAACTTAGGACAGGTATTCTTTTGTTTAGGAGGAACACTTTTATCATAGCCCAAACCGGATCGGTCACCATATTTTCTTGATCTAGATAAAAGTTTTTCTAATTTTGGATCACCTTGGGCATACCTCCATGTATCCTTGTAACTCAAAAGTGAAGAGACTTCGACTTTAAGTTTTTCATTTTCAGATTTAAGGTTTTCAATAAGGGAGGTTTTGAATTCTAAATCGCATTTAGTCTTTTCAAAACAATCTGAAATAAGGGATTTTTCTAAAACAAGAGACTCAAAATTTTCTTTAAGCTTTGAAAATTTTCCTTTTTGAAGTTTAAGTTTGACAGCAATTTTACAACTTTCCTTGTATAGGGCATTATAAGCATCTTGAAGATCATCTTCATTTTCATAATCACTATTCAGATTTTCTTCACTTGTAGGATCATCATCATCTAAAAAAGTGAACTTGGCTAGAGTCATAAGGGCTTTGACTTCATTGCCCGACTCGGTTTCAGAATCTGCAGATTTAGAAGAGGCTTCAGAATCAGAGGATTCATCCCAATTAGCCAACAGACCCTTCTTTTTGGGTTTGTCCTTTTTAGGACACTTGTTCGCCAAATGCCCATATTCTTGGCAATTGTAACATTGACTATCTTTTAATGATTTCCAAGTTTTAGTTTTAGATCTTTTCTTATCATTTGATTTTTGAAAATCAAGCCTCTTTTTTACTTTTGAAAATTTTGTAAAACTTTTTCCCTAGAAGGGCCATATCATCTTCTGAGTTTTCTAAATCAGAATTGCTATTATTTTCTTAAAAAACATTTTTTGAAGATTTAAGGGCAATAGATTTACCTTTAGGAGCTTTAAAATTCAACTCGTAGGTTTGTAAAGACCTAACTAGTTCTTCTACCCTCATATTGTCTGTATCACGAAGTTCCTGGATCGCAGTCACCTTTGAGTTGAACCGTTTAGGTAGTGAGCGTAGTATCTTTGCACAGACTTTACTTTCTGGGATTTTATCGCCAAGACCCCATATAGAGTTCACAATGTTATTTAGTCTTGTATAGAAGTCCATGAACATTTCATTTTCTTCCATATGTATTTCCTTAAATTTGGTTGTGAGGATTTGAACTTTAGACTTCTTGACAATTGATGTACCCTCGTGTGTCATTTCTAAAATATCCTATGCTTGCTTTACTGTATCACCGGATATAATCCTTTTGAATTCATCCGGTGATAGTGCGCAAGTAATTGCATTTAGTGCCTTTGCATTGACACTACTCTCACTTTTTTGAAGAGTGGTCCAAGAAAAATAAGGTGAAATTTTCATTGATTTGGATCCATCGATACCAGTTACTTCAATGGTAGGAGGGGTCCACTCAGTCACTATGGCTTGCCACATGCTCTCATCCATGGATTTAAGGAAAATCCTCATCCTAGCTTTCCAATAGGCATAATTAGAGCCATCAAATGGTGAAGGCCTAGTGACTGAAAGGCTATCAAAATTTGACATCTTGGAAATAGCTTAGATCGATTAGCTTAGGAAATAAATCCAAATAATATAACAATTAAAATGAGCTATTAGGCTTTGATACCACTTGAAAAGGCCAAGATATATGTCCTGGAGAGGGGGGGGGGGGGGGGTTGAATAGGACTATGCCAAATTAAAACTTTAACAGCGGAATTTAAATGAATAAAGTAATGATAGCACTATAAACAAATCACAGTATGGAAATGTAAAGCAACCTCAAATGTATGAGTATTGAGAGATTGATACAATTGTTGTTCTAAGGACAACCTTATACCAAAAACCAAGGTTTATGGTAGGACAACCTGATTCCTAGAAAGGTCTTTGTATCAAAAACTCAAACAAGATACAGAGGAATAAATAGCAAGGAAATGAAATTCTAAACTATTACAACATTCCCTACAATGCTTAAAATGTAAAAGATTACAATATTCACATCCACATACATTCCACAAACTTGAATAATAAAAGATATAGAAATTAAATAAACATTCAAACCACAAGACACAAAGATTTATAGTGATTTGCCTGTGTGTACATCAACTATTAAACAACAGCCACACAGATTGCTACTCTACTCCTAATATCCTCACACAGGGGATATCAGCGTTCACTATGAAAATAAGTTTCTCAAGTTTACCTAAAATCTTCACAATTATGTTTTTCAAATGGGCTTACACAATTCAAAAAATCCCACTTCTGAGTTTTCTGGCTCTCCTCAGATAACAAACACAATGAGATTTTTTTGACTCAATTTCAAAAGAAACCAAAAACAAAGAAAATTTACACAAATGTAAAATACCTGGATTTCTCTTCTTATAATAGCCCGGATGAACCAAATCGGAGTAAAAGTTCAAATGTCCAATACTCACTTTGAAATGGTTATAAGTTTTAGATTGATTTTAAATTAAACCAGTTGGGCTAGCTTTATTTGATTTTGATTCCAAGAAGCACTACCACAAAATGGGGCAAAGGCTACGGATAAAAACCGTAGCCATAGACATATGGCTGTGGTTTTAGTCCGTAACACGACTGTAGTTGTAGGTGCTATAATAATAGGTCTATAATAATAGCTACAGATGTAATTCCTAGTAACTATTTCTGTAGGGAAAAAGTATATACAGCTACGGATAATATTTGTAGTTAAAAGTAGTGCTGGATCCGTGGCAATATGCCGAATTTAATAAAAGCTACGGTTGTCAGATTACTAGCTATGGTTAATATCCGAAGCTATTTTCTACATTTAAAAAAAATATATAATCATTCATTTATTCAATTACCACATGCATAATCATTCATTCATTAATTCAATTACCTAGGTCACTACCAAATGCAGGAATCAATACCGATCTGCAGGTTATTTACTAATACATGCAGTGCAGATGACTGGCCACATTATGAATGGACATGTCTGATGGTTAAACCAAGAGTACTTTCATACCTGATCCTTGCAAACTAATGAAGCTCTTCGAGCATCCTTAACATACTCCATGGTTGTGAGAAATGATGTTGGAGGCTGCATTATTAAAAAGTAAATGGCCCAATGCCTTGAATTGATCTGAGATAAGCCGATTACAAGTGTCGTCAAAGTCTTAGTAAGAAGTGTTTTAGAATAAAAAAAAAAGAAATAGCACTATTCTAAGAGGCATCACTATAAAATTGAAACCTGCCCAATCTTGATGAACTTTTCTCCACGCCCAAGATCAAGGCTTTTACATATTAAATAAAACTCAGACAACCTTTCAGCCTGTAGCACAGAAGTAACTTATTGTTTGTGTGAGGTGTGACAAAGCATATAAAATAAAGATAAATTGTATATAAAATGAGGTGTGACAAATACTCTAACTGACCAATAAAAAAATCGAATCAGTAGCAAGTTACAAATCTTATAAGCTCTCGGAGAAATACTTTCTTCTGGCTATACAGATTGTGAACTATCAAGTCCAAAAGGTTGCTGACCTGCATAATTAAGAAACCATGAGAAGAATCAATCAGATATAAACAAAGGCAACAGAAGAGGGGGAAAATCCAAATACTCCTGATGATACAAATTAACAGACAATCTTTCAAAGAGAAATGAAATAAAATCAGCTAAAAGGCCCATCAACTAATAGCCATAAACCATCACAGAAAATTATTAAAATAAATAATAAAAAAACAAAGATCTGTCATAGAACCAGTTCGCAGAAGTAGAAAAAAATAAAATAAGAAAAGAAAAGGAAAGGAAATCCTTCTGCAACCGCAATAACAATGATGATGATAATGACCACATAAAGCAGTGCTTTAAAAGCAGGACCAGGATTCAGCCCATTTTTTATGGGCAGTTCAGTCCAACGAATGGTCAATGAGTCAGACCTGGTTTGACTCATTTCAGCCCCACTTGGGTCAAGCTCAACCCAAACCAAACAATTCCCTTTAGTTTTAATAAAGTTGCAGTATCAATTAGAAAAGAATAAATAAAAAATAAAAACAAAGAACACCACTAACTCATTTAGTAAACATCCATTTTCATCGATTCTCCTTACACGTTATTCCAATATAAATCCTGGGAAATGATTTACAGAAGAGTAAGTACCGGTTTCTGTTCTAAGCAATAAGAACACCAGAAAGCTCCATAAATGTTAGCTCCTATCGAACGCAGGTGTTTTGCCAGAGAAATAGCCAATGGACTTGATTTTGTTGTTACCTCAGTTTCAAAAGGTTCCAGGTCAATGATACCCAATCTGTTCAAACAGACACAGAGACAGGTAAATGATACTTCTCATAGCAAACATAGACAGGTGGCTCTACATGCATGGGAAGATATTCAAAGTAGGAGGCCTGATTCCTGAGTTCTCTGCATACATGAAAATATTGATCAAAAGAAGAAGGAAAAAAAAAAAACAGATCGAAAGAAAAAAAGCATCTACTTTTTTCCAGACACAATCATCACACAAGTACCCAAGACTGAAAGAGAGAAAAGGAAGATATGCATCACCATTCTAAGTATCTTATGCATTTGCAGCTCTTGCCATCGAAAACAGTAAAAATGAAAAGAGAGAGAGAGAGAGAGAGAGAGGTGTAAAGCAAAGAATAGAAAATCTTCCCTGTACTCTTTTTCAGTACATGGATTTGCAGGAATTTCACGAGTAGTTTGTTACATGTCACAATCCACAAAAACACGCAAATGCAGAAAATCAGTGCTATTTACAGATCAAATGGTTAATGTTTGCAGATCTGTGTGATGTTTTCATGTTAGCCCATCAGAATGATCTATGGACCTAATTAACAGTTTAAATCAATGGATTGGACTGTCTAAGTGCCCAACTATGAGCACTAGGGCATTTCTCTTCTATGAATAAATCAAAAGTTCAAAACCTCAGTCATTCCCATGGACTGACAATTCATCCGACATGTGGTTCAGAGTTAACTAAGTGTAGTCCTGTTCAGCACTAGCAGTTAGCATTGAAAAATGAATTTGGATCCTCTACTTGTCACAAGTAGAAAATTCAATTTTTCTGCATCGTGATTGGTCCACGTGATGGCCCACCATAGGCTTGGAATTACCTCAATTTTATCCAAGTGCTTTGATGGGCTTATTATAATGATCAATATCTATAAGGCATTCTAGTTGCAGGATGTAAAACACGATTAAGAATTTATTACATCTACAGCAGTACATGGAAAGTGATGGATGTGCATGCCGTGCTGTGAAAGAGTTGCATATTCATTCCTTTTTTCTTTTTTTTCTTTTTTTTGTTGTGGGGTGTGATTGTTTCATAATGGTCATGCTTTATGAGAGAGTGAGACACACACATCCTTTCTAACGGAAAAAAGAGAAGACAATGTAACACCTTATTTTTAAGTTTTATAGGTCCCAAGTTAGTTACCTACCAAAAAGCAAAGTCAAACAGGTTTAATAGTCACCAAGGTTGGAAGTTGAAGAACAATAGACCCATTAGAACCATCAAGTCCAACCGATTATGCACAAGGTCATATATATATATATATATATATATAAAATGGAGGGAAGGTTTTTTTTTATTTTTATTTTTTTTATAAAGGTTTTCCAGCTGGAGAAAGTCCTGGGGCATGACCGATATGCAATGGTGCCAATCCAGGCAATGATCCTATGGCAAGGTAAATTTTCTTCTATATACAATCTGTGGGATTTGCTAATTAATACAATTCTAGATACTATGGCAAGGTAAATTTTCTTCTACACTATCATTTGGAAGTTCTTTTATTGATGCTTGGGACCAGCAATAACTATAAAACTGAGGCTTTTTCAATTCACAATCCACCATTTCTTCCAACTTTTGAAGATAATGGGATGAGCGTGGTAATTACATGGAGCAGAAATGAACTGGAAAGATAAGGAGAAATCTCCAAAACCAAACCTCTGGTACAAGATGAGGTAGTTTTTGTTGCAAAAGGTTAACAAACAGAAACATTAAGGCTCTTAATCTCTCCATACTTGCTCAACTCCTCAAATAGATCCTCATAAAAATCCTGCAGTTTCAAATTCATTCAAACGACAAAAAAAAACCCCAACTTAGAAGGATTAATCCAATCCTTTTTGTATATGAATTAGTATCCTTATCAATAGTGAAAATCATAAAAAAGAAAAAAGAAAAAAGTAAAAGAGGGAACAGAAAAATGAGAAATCTTGATATGGAAGCAAGATATTCAAACAATCAGTGCTACCATATGAGAAATTGCAAAATCTGTTACCAATTAGAAGGCACCTAACGACTCCGTAAGCCGGAAGAAGCTTGAAAAATCAGTAATCTTTTATGAGATTGAAAACAAACCAAGAGGAGTTATATGATCCTTTATCTAATGACATGTAGAGTGAGTTCATGTTCTGATTTGAAAGCCATGAATACATCATAATTAGGCTCATTTGCATAAAAGTGGAATTGATCTACTAATTTATCTTTATTTCAAAATCAACAAAAGATCATATATCTATAACAAATTTCATCGCACAATATTTTAACAAAAAAAAAATAATAAAACTAATAAGGGAAATGAAACAACAAACTGCTACCATAATTTTCTAATCCGAAACAAGCAAGGATAGAAACTAATTCGCTTAATTTTTTAGCACTGAAAATTAAATCAAGTAAAAAAAAAAAATAGCAAGACAGTGAAGAAACCAGCTAAAATCACATCCAAGCATCAAATCAAGCAAAAAAACTAGTGAAACAGAGTAGAAATGCAGAACAATCTGAAGGAAAGATGAGAAAGAAAGCTGATTTGTTACCATAAAAACATATCAGAGGCAATCAGAGAGATAAGTCTCCAGAAAATCCAATGCACTAGGGCTTTATTTGAGGATATTTGACCTGGATAAAAAGGGATGGGTGATAGGGATTGTTAAAAGAGTTTTGAAAGCTTTCTAGGGCCAAGTGTTTGTTTGACTGTGCATATGCATGCCAGTGAATATCACCCAGAAGACTGACTGTGGAACAAATGAATATAAATAGAAATTATGTTAGAGAGACTCACTTGAGGGAGACAAGATGCAAGCTCTCCAAGTACCCAATTTGTAGTTGCAACAAAGTAAGGTAGATAGGGAGATGACAAATATAATGGTAGTAATCGAGTCCAAAGGTACCATTTCTACTCTCCAAATGAGAAGATCCTGTTTGGGTGCCCACTTAAAAATGAGTGCTCATTTGAGTGTGCATTTGAAAATTCCTAATATTTGGTGCAACCAAACACACCCTCAATCATAATTATGCAATAGAAATCATGATTGTTTGTTATCAAAATTACTTTTAATTTGTACATATAAGATTAACTCCAATGAGATTGGCTTATTTTTAAGTGGCATCCAAACAAGCACTGTGTTTTCTATGTTGTGTTTTTATATTTTGGTAATAGTGTAGTGGATCATACTCTTACAAAATCCAACATGGATCATGCATGCATGCTTGTCAATCTAGATTGTCTAAGTCATGGGTCCCACCAGGTGAGGTTAGCACAAAAAAGTATGGTTAAGTTAGATTCATCCAATTTGTGTGATTTTTAGAAAATGCCCCCATCTAGAGTCAGCCTAATTTTGAATGGTCTGGATATACATATTCCAACAATTTTATGATTTCAACTTCAAATTTCTTTTTGTGCATGGTATAATAATTGGAAAAGAATCCCTGTAAATACATGCCACTTATTTGTATGAAAAAAAAAAGACTTGGCATATTTTGAGCTTTCCGGACATGTGACAAATGGCCATCCATCACTTATGTAGAGGCGGAAGCTACGAGGGGGCCACCAGGATGTCCGTAAGGAATCTACCTCTCCCATCACTTTTGCTAGCCAGGTCATGCTCTAGTACATGATTTGAAAAATGAGGTAGATCTAAAACTCAGGTGGGACACACTGCACGAAACATTGAGAATGAATGGAAACACCCACCATTGAAAACTTCCTGGGTGCTTACCATGATGTTTGTAAGCCATCCAAACAGGGGCTGTTTCGCTACTCATCCCCTTCCTATTTCTTTCCCCCCAACAACTCTTTGATATGCTCCCGTTTGATTGGTCGCACCAAAATTTCATGGTATTTGTTGCAACCAAACACAACCTAAAACAAATATGAAATTATGAGAAGAGAAATGTCTCTGTGGTAGAGAGAGCTGAATCAGAAACCAGTAAGATTAGAGCTGAATCAAGCTTAAGCACTTCTACTCAGTCCTTTTGTGCACACCAGTACATCAAAACTCAAACCAGCCGTTGACTGACAGAAAGAAAGGCCAGGATTGACTAAACAGCTGTTTGGATTCAAATTTCTAGTACTGTGATTGAGCATAAGAAAGCACATTGGGCATAGCTGGCACTCGACCTACCAAAATCCCAATTTTTCAAGATCCCTTTTACCCAAACAGATACTTGTATGTATCCGCTCACAACATTTGTCAGATTGAAATAGATAGTCTATTCCTCACATTTAAAATGAATATGCATTACAATTACTACGGCACTACTATCCTTTCATAATCAGATACATGAAATCCTTCTTATATACTACAAAAAAGATTTGAAGTACTGCATCAGACAGGCCTACACAAAAAAATTGGCACAAAACCCAAAATACACCACTTATAAGCAGAGCTAAACTCAGACAATGCAAATCCCCAACTAGGGATTTGACAATACACATCCCTAATTAGGGATTTGTTATACAAATATCTAATTAGGGATTCGACAATGCGTATCCCTAATCAGATATTCTAAATTGTAGAAAGCAACAGTGAGAAGGGGAAAACCTTACCTCAAACCTGAGAATCCGAGATTTACGAGTAGTAGAAGGCCGAACTATAGCAGAGGGCCGATGATATAGGGAGATAGAGGACTAGGGTTTTGAGAGAGAGAGAGAGAGGAAGTGAGTGAAAGCGCGCGATAGAGAGCTAGGGATTTGAGAGAGAGAGAGAGAGTGCGGAGAGGGAGAGAGATAGGCAAAGAGAGAGAGAGAGAGCGGAGAGGGAGAGGGATATGCAGAGAGAGAGAGAGAGGGATGTGGGCATTGGAATGAAATGTGGACGCTGGATGTGGTCGCGGGAATGAAATTTGGTGTTTTTTTTTGCTGGCGCGGACGCCCACTTGAGATGAACGGTGATGTTTTAGGGGCTACGTGTGGCCCATCATAATGTATATCATTTATCTGTATCATCCAATAAATTCAAATAATTTTTTAGAGTTTTATCCCAATAATTTTGGCAAATAGAAGGCTCACATGGACCACACTAGAAATCAACAAAAGGCACTTAATCTCAATTGTTTCCTATAGTGTGGTCCACTTGAGATATAAATTTACCTAATTTTTGGGACTAATGCATTAAAATTAATTTCAAAAAGGATGGATGGCTTAGAATAAATACAAAAATTATGGTGGGCCCCATAGAAGTTCTAACAAATGTGCCTTTGCTGTGGCAGGGCATGACTATTTAGCTACGGATTAAATCCGTAGTAATATAGCTACGGCTTATATCTGTAACTAAAACCTCTCATAGTCCATAGTATTTGCTTATTTTTTTTGGTAATGAAGAAGGAATACAACAATTCCTCTGTTCAATTCAGATTGGAATATAGAAACAAAATCAAATCAATAAAGCTAACAAAAGAGTATTAAATATGCACAAAGTAGCTTAAAAATAACACAAACTTATCTCTCAGAGTGATGCCTTGATTTTACTTGAATTGGATATCAATCTCTGAAATTCATGTTCTATTTATAGTTGCAGAAATCGCATCTACAACTGGTCCTGAGGACACAACGACTGGTCCTGAAGAAACGGATTTTTAAAATTTTAAGCGCGATCAAATAAAACCGTTCCACGACTAGTCGAAGGTCGTTCACGACTAGTCGTGACCATCCTATGACTGGTCGTGAGGCACTAGATTTGTTCGCTGTAGTTTGAGTCGTAAGTGCATGACTGGTCTTGAATCGAGTCGTCACTATACGTATGACCGGTTGAGCAGAATCCAGGACCGGTCGTAGCTCAACCAAAAAATTCTGAAAAATTACAACAAACTTAGGACTAGTCTTGAAATTTCTTGGACTAGTCGAGCCAGTTCTATGACTATTTGAACAAGGTGCAGGACTAGTCTTAGAACAGACCAAACACATGTAAAGTAATTCAATTTGAATTATGTATTCAAAATGACCTACCCTAAGGTCAATCTAAGGTCAATCATACCTTAAATGTGAAGTATGGACATTGAGACTTCATTTCTTCAGATGATCGTTGACAATTGAAGATTTTGAAGCTTGAGATCTTTATACTTGATGTAGCATTGAACTTGAGATCTTCTAGAGCTTGAATTACACTTCATCTTGAGTTGTACACTAACTTGAGTCTTTGAACAAGATCACTTCTTTCGTTGTAGCTTGTACTTGCATTTCTTGAAATGGTTTGAAGTAGTTCTTCGTTCTTGACTTGAAGCAAAGTGTTTAGAGAGGTGACGCAATGTCTTGAACATATATACCAATGAGCTACACAAGACATAGATTGAGGTTTTGGCACCACAAAATTTAACAACCAAATGAGCATAAAACCATAGCACTTACATTTTTCATAGGTGGGACCCGCATCAGGGGAATCCGACCCAGCCATTGGTCTCTATGGCTCAAGACAAGCCAAACAAGCCCAATATTTGGCATGTTTTGGCATATCGAAACATCGAGGTGGGCTTTAACGGTAAAAACCATTATTTTATATGTTATGGCCCGCCAGAAAATCGAATTAGCTTCATTTTTAGGCTCAACGCCTAAAATGATCTAAGAAATAGGATGGATGGCATGGATTGAATTCATACATCAAGGTGGGGCCTGTATGAGCGGTCCACCAAAGTTTTCTTAAATCAAACTGACATATATTTTATTTTTTTAATTTTCTTTATTGTTGCTGGGCGGTACCCGCCGTCAGCTCACACTTCTCTGTGTAGCAACGTCCAGTGTCCCTGGACGCTGGACGGTTTGGGTAACACATGTATGAGGTGGGCCCCACCTACAGACACGCTACAAGTAGGCCACCAAATGGTTGGATGGTGTAGATAAGACACACATCAAGGTAGGGTCCATCCGAGTGAGCCACACAGCCACTTCATATCATAAAAAAATAAAAAGAGAGAGAGAGAGAGAGAGAAAGACACGTGATGATGGAGGGACCCCAACACTATGGGCCCTCCCTTCCATGATATATCATTTATCATGTGGGTCCCTTTACATGTGAGCCCACCAAATCAAAATCAATGGTGGAGATACCTTCTTCACTAAAATGAAAGGTCTAGATGATCCTATGCAAGTAAGGAAAATAAACATCATGATGGGGTCATGGAGAATGGCCCCATCATGGAATGATCATAAGAATCAAGGTGGGCCATCGGCCACACCTAGGGTCCAAAGTGAGATCCATACCATCAATCGGTAGGCCTTACTTGGCCGATCATCAAAACATGAAAATATAATCCTATGAAGCACCCACCTTTAATCTCCTCTTCCTTCTTCCGCCAATACGATCTAGAGCTCCAAGGGGCGCGATTCAACTGTTGAGATCTGCTTTGAAGGATTGGATTGGATAGTAGGGAGTGGGCCACACAATGCTTCTCTCATGGAAGTTGGGACGTTGGAGTTGATCCCATAGAGCTTGGGAGAGAACTGAGAGAGAGATGAGAGAGAGAGAGAGAGGTGATGTAAGTGATGGAGTGATAGGGAGAGGGATGGTGAGAGATGGGTGATGCGTGATGAATGTGTACTTGGTTGTAAGAGAGAGTTGACTTTAGGTAAGGTTTTATTTAGAGAGGGATAGGTTGGGTTGCTTATACTTGATTGATGGATTGATGTGACATTTCATAGAGAGTCCCTCAGTATTTACAACGCATGGTGTTTTCCTCGAATCGAATGAGGGTCCACATCTCCTGGCCTGGGTATCACCTTGGCACGCGAGACGCAGCATCGAAACCGTGGCGATGGCGCATTCGCTAGGGTAGAAGTCTTAGATCGAGCCAACTGGTTTGCAGGTCTCAACTTCGGATCACGCGCAAACATCGGTTACAGATCACGGGTCGCCAGAATTCAACCGGGATGACCCCAGAAGCCAATGGAACGGTACGGGTTAGGATAAAGGTCTTATACATAAGCTTTTAAAAAGCTTAGAGGGTGGTGTAAGTGTGTGCACAAGGTAAGTGCCAAGTATTCAATACAATGCCATAATCATGCAAATCGAAAATACTGGTAAGATCATGAATCATACGATATCAGAATAAGCAAAAATACTGATAAGTCCATGAGTCAATCAATATCAGAATATGCAATATAGATCAACTATGCAAATGAGGAGTCATAAAGACCCAAATATCAGATGTCGAGGATGCAGTGCAATATATAATTCCTATTGAGTTCACGAATAGCGTCAGCCATACCTAGACCATATAAATGCAGAAACACAATAACCCAAAATGTCATATGCCATAGATGTAATGCAATATGCGGTGCGAATAGAATGACCATGCTGGAGTGTGAAGCTAGGATGATAGTACGTAGTATCGCAGGCTACGGGGTCCATCACAAGGGACTTCTATCCAAACCAGTCCCATACCTAATTTAGATAGTCAGACTTCATGTGGTAAACTCTTGATCTCAGGTTAGTCGTGCGCCCCAACCAAAATCATAGCCATTACGAAGGTACACGTAACAAATAGTTGCACACTACCAGCCCGAGTAGATAATGAATGAATGAATGAATGAGTATGCAACTCCTGCTCCACAAATCAGTACTGTACATCTTTGGGATCATCACCGGGGTCTATTATAATCTACGCCAGCTTACCACCCCTATTCGAGCACACAACTGGGTAAGTGGAAGAGACCTCACTATCCGCCTGCCAATATCGGGCCCGGCTCATCTATAGAGGACCCATTCCTCAAGCTGGTAAAACTCAACCTAGATATTGCCCCCTCACTCAGGCGGGTAAGGTCACACTCCCTCCTAACTGACCACGACATTGTGAGAGACGTAGCCTACTGGTATACGACCCTTATGCGCTCATATATATCTACTCAGTCTCGACGTTGGGGCATCCTTTGGTACCAAGAGGGTTTAGGGATTTTCACTTAGGGCCATCTATGGCAGCTCGATGCTAATAACATATTTCTAATGTCCCATCTGGCCATCCACGATATGCTTGTGAAGGCTATAGTCCTGATGTCGCTAGGGCGTACAGTAATCATAACACACAATACAAGATGCATGAGTCATACAATCCTGCGCATACTATGCACTCATGTGAGATAACCTCCACCTATTAGGGAGTCTCATAACAACCTGCCCAATGACATATGTAATGGTCAACCATATCTCATAACAAACATGCAGATGATGCGTATGTGCATGTATCATGTTGTTATGCTATCATATACTCATAATCGGTATCAATAACTGGCATCGACAATCAACCTCGACAATGTGGACTTTTAACCAACATTGCCCCCAAGGAATGGCCCACATAGAGCCTAACATATAGTGGACCCATGGCCTCACACAAGGGCCAAATATACAACACCATGGGCCTCACTCAAGAGCTTAATACACATCGCAATGGGCATTTCACATGGGCCTAACATACATCACAATTGGCTCCATCTCCTGGCCCTCAAATGCATCACAATAGGCCTCATCACATAGGCCTCATATACATCACATTGGGCCTTAAACACGAGCTGAATGCGCATCATAATGGGCCTCAAATACAGACCATATATACATCACATTGGGCCTCGACAATCGGCTTCGATATCCGGCCTCGACAATTGGAATCAGAATCGGCCTCAACAATCAACCTTGATAATCGGAATCGGAAGTAGCCTCAACAATTGGAATCGGCCTTGATAATCGAAATCGATATTCACAATTGGAATTGGCCTCGAAAATCAGAATCGGTATCGATAATCGGAATCGGCCTCAATATTCGGCCTCGACAATCGAAATCGAATCGGCCTCAACAATCAGCCTCGATAATCAGAATTAGAATCGGCCTTAATAATCGGTCTCTATAATCGGAATCGGTATCGATAATTAGAATCGGCCTTGACAATCGGAATCGAAATTGGCCTCAACAATTGACCTTGATGATTAGAATTGTTATCGATAATTAAAATCAGCCTCGATAATTGTTCAATAATTAGAATCAGCCTTGACAATTGGATTCAGTATCGACAATCGGAATCAGCCTCAATAATCGGAATCGGTATCGACAATCGGAATCGGCCTCGACAATCGGAATCAGAATTGGCCTTAACAATCGACATAAGGAAAGGTCACAATGTGGATGTTTAACCATCATTGCCCATTGATGTGGACATTTAACCAACATCACTCCCAAGGAGTGGCCCACATAGAGCTAAAGATATAATGAGCTTGTGGCCTCACACAAGGGCCAAACATACATCACACTATGCTATAAATACATCACATTAGGTCTCATATAGGTCTCATATACAACACATCAGGCCGCATCACATGGGCCTAATACACATCACTATGGGCTGCCCACATGGGCCTAATATATGTCATAATGGGCCGCATGACATGGGCCTAATACACATCACCACAGGCCACATAACATGGGCCTCAAGTACATCACAATGGGCCGCATGTCATGGGCTGAAAATACATCTCGATGGGCCTCATCATATGGGCCTTAAACACACACATTAGGCCTTGCCCATGGGCCTTAAATACATCACAATAGGCCACAACCTATGGGCTTCAAATACACAATAGGTGGGCCCTACACATGGGCCTAATATACATCACAGGTGGGCCTGCACATGGGCCTCATACACATTAAGCGGGCTCCATCAATGGACCGCACTAATGGGCCTCATACACATCAAGTGGGTTGTATCAATGGGCCGCACTAATGAGCCTCATACACATCAAGTGGGTTGTATCAATGGGCCGCACTAATGGGCCTCATACACATCAAGTGGGTATTATCAATGAGCCGCACTAATGAGCCTCATACACATCAAGTGGGTTGTATCAATGAGCCGCACTAATGAGCCTCATACACATCAAGTGGGTTGTATCAATGGGCCGCACTAATGAGCCTCATACACATCAAGTGGGCTGCATCAATGAGCCGCACTAATGGGCCTCATACACATCAAGTGGGATGCATCAATGGGCTGCACTAATGGGCCTCATATACACAACAGGTGGGCCCTGCACATGGGCCTCAAATACATAACATCTGGACCCTACACATGGGTCTCATATGCATCAAATGGGCCATGCCAATGGTCCTAATACATATCACAATGGGCCTCTACCCATGGGCTCCAAATACATTTCAGTGGGCCTCAACCCATGGGCCGAAATTACATCACAATGAGCTGCCTGCCCTTGACGGCATGGATAAAAATACATCATGGTGGATCCCGTCCAGATAGTTAGACAGTGTGGATATAAAATATATACATCACGTAAGGTCCATGTGTACAACGGATACATCAAGGTGGGCCCTACACAGATGGATGACATGGAATGAAATACATACATCATACGGGCCCACACCCCATGTCCAGCGATGGACGGTGTGGATAAATAAATACATCATGCTAGCCCACACTACATATGATGGTATGCTTATACACCACATATAATAAGGAGGGCCCCACCGTCCAGTATTGGCTGGACGGTGTGAATATAGAATGCATGATCAAGGTAGGCCCCACCTCCATAGGTGCAACTCCTACGTCGTGGACAAAATGGACGGACAAATTGGATGGTAAATATATCACGGTCGGCCCCACAGCAAGATAGAGCACATATATCAAGGTGGGGTTCGTGGGCTCTACGGAACTTATTGACGTCAATCAGCTATATAGCTGGTGTGTGGTGGACCAGCCAATCCACAACAGCAGGTGGGTCCCACGTGGGGCCCACCATAATGTTTATTTTCCATCCCATTTGTTAATAAGGTCACAAAAACCTAGATTAAGAAGAAAAATAAATTTCATATAGATCCAAAACTCTAACCCAAAAAGGGTTTCAATGGTAAACGTTCAATCTCCTGCTGCTAGTGGTGTGGACCGCCAAAGTGCAATGAACGACAGATTTTTGGGGTATTCCCGTGCCTAAAAGGGGACCCATCATATGCACGGTGTTGATGTTCAACTCACATCATGGTGGGGCCTGAGGTGGGGCCCACTGATCCTGCACCAACCCAAGCAGCGGACGCTGCTTGTTGCAGCATCCTCTGGATGCTAACAGCAACAACGTCTGCTATATATATATTTGTTTATCTGAAGTTTTTCATAGGTGGGGCCCACATCAAGAGGATCCAGTTCGTCGGCTGGGTTCCTAGGCTTGTGATGGGTCTAAGAAGCCCAATATTGGATATGTTTTGACACATAGAAAACATCACGGTGGGCCCTAATAACTTTCACTATTAAAATAATGTTTTAGATGGTAAGGCCTACCAGAGTTTCGGATTAACTTCATTTTTCAGCTCAACACCTAAAATGAGCTGGGGAGTAGGGTGGACGGTGGAGATATAACACATCTAGGTGGGGTCCCGCTTTAAGAAAAATGGATGGATGGTGTTGAATAACACATACCTCGATCAGACCTACAGAACTTGGTAACGTCAATACAGCAGCAATATAGCTGCTGTAAAGACTCTAACCAATCAGCTTCCACATGGTGGGTCCCACGTGTGTGGTCCACGCATGGACGACATGGATATGATACATACTTCATAGGTGGGCCACATTCCATCACCAAAGGATAGAGAGAGGGAGAGATAGAAAGGGAGAGAGAGAGAGATCGGAGTAGTGGAGGGACCCCGCCACTATGGGTCCCTCTTGATACAGTCATACATCAAAATGGGTCCCACCATGTGGGCCCTCAAATCATCAAAATTAAAGAAATTTAATGCTATGAACACCCACCTCAAGATCCCTTCTTCCTTCTTCCATCAACACGTTGTATAGCTCCAAAGAATGTGATCCAACGGTTGAAATAAGGCTTAGAGGGTGGAGATGTGAGGTAGGAAAGTGGGCCATATTTGGCTCTCAGCTCCTTGGAAGCTATGAATGTCCACTCTCCCTTGGTTGCTTGGGAGATGGAGTTTGAAATGAGAGAGAAAGAGAGAGAGAAGAGTGATGAATGGATGGAGTGGGTGTTGTAAGAAATGGGAATGGGAAGTAAGGTGACATGGGTGGGGAGAGAGAGTATTGACTTGGGGAAAAGAAGGAATGGGTGCATGTACTTAGGATAGGGTGAGGTGGCATTGGGGTATGGAGGGTGTACTTGACTTAATTGATGTGACGAGTCGTAGAGATTCTCTAAAAATTTACAACACGCGACGTTTCTTTGGAATGAACACAGGCCCATATCTCCTGGCTCGGGTATCGTCTCGGTGCGTGAGATACGGCGTTGGAACCGTGGTGACGGTGCGGTCGTTGGGGTATAAGTTTTGAGTTGAACCGACTCTGATATATGGGACACGACTCAGGATTACATGCAAACACTGATAATAGATCGCGGGTCACCAGAATTCGACTGAGAGGACTGCGGAAGCCTTCGTAGCGGTATGGGCTAGGATACGAGTCTCACAATGGGCGTTAGCACATGGGCCATATACATCACAATGGGCCCCAACACATGGGCCGAGTATACATCATATTGGGCCTCAAAATATGGGCCACATATACATTATGGTCGGGCCGCACTCATGGGTCACATATATATCCCATTGGGCCTCACTAAATAGGCCTCTCATTCATTATAATGGACCTCATATACATCACCATGGGCCGCATCATATGGGCCACAAATATATCACATTGGGCATCATTCAAAGGCCTTATGTACATCACAATAGGCCCCATCACTTGAGCCTAATATACATCACTATGGGCCTTACTCATGGACTGCATATGCATCTCAATGGGCCTCGGCACATGGGCCATAAATACGTCACATTAGGCCTCACTCACAAGGGCTTCATACAAATCTCATTGGGCCTCACTCATGGGCCTCATGTACACCATATTAGGCCTCATCAAATGGGCTACAAATACATCACAATGGGCCTCGTCATTGGGTCATAAATACATCATATTGGGCCACACACAAGGGCTCATGGGTTAAGCACAAGGGATGGCTAGTGAGCTTGTAATACACACATCAAGGTGGGCCTAATGGGGCAGTCCATAACCCAGGAAAAATAGATGGACAGCCTGAATCATATATCACAGCCGACCGCACAAATGGTCAGCATAGATATTCAAAACATACATCACAACAGGCCGCACAAATAGATGGCATAGATATACAATATATACATCACGGTGTGTCCCATGGCACGTCCAGATGGACGGTGCTGATGTACAATGCATACATTAAGGTGGACCTCATCCCAAAAAACAATTGAACGACGTGGTTGAAAACACATTCATCATGGTGACGGCGTGTATAAAACATATACACAATAGGGGGCCCTACTGTCTAGGGGTAGATGGACGGTGTGAATATAGATTACATACATCAAGGTGGGTCCCATCCCACATGTGCCACACGTGTGGGGTGGGCCCCACATGTCCAGAAATGGATGGGCAGCAAGGATGAAATACATATATCATGGTGGCTGCATACCACCCGTCCAGATGGACAGTGTAGACATAGAGCATATACAACAAGGTGGGTCCCACCCCCACATGTGCCACACGTGTGGGGTGGGCCCCATGATCAAACAGATGAACGGTGTGTGTAAAACACATACACAACAGGGATCCCACCATATTAGCAATTGGACGGTGCGGACGTAGAATAAATGCATCAAGGTGGGTCCCACGCACACATGTCACATGTGTGGGGTGGGCCCATGAGCTACAGATGGATGGACGGTTTAATATAACACAAACATCATGGTGGGGCCACATAACCTGCTGACGTCGGACAGCAGCGGGCCCCACCATCTCTAAACGGATAGATGGTTTAGATATAACAAATACATCTAGGTGGGTCCCATCCCACACATGCAACACGTGTGGGGTGTGCTCCACATGTGTCAAATGGCTGGACGGCTTGAATATAACATATACCTTGTGATCTCAGACCCACAGAACTTGCTGACGTGGAGCAATAGCTGCTGCGTGTGGGGTCCACATAGGTGGACGGTCTTGATGATCAAACCCCACTTACTGACGTCCTACAGCAACTGTAGCTGCTAGCTGCTGTCTGCTATCCCACCAGCGAAAATGGATGGATGGTTTAGATATAAAACATGTACATCTTGGTGAGGCAGGACAACACCATCCAAGTCAATCCAACACCGTCCAGGCATGGATGGAATAAATATATCACAGTGTGGCCCTACAGCACCGTCCAAGCCGGTCTAACAGATGGACGACTGGATGCACACATACATTGAGGTGGGTCCTCACGGCTGTGTATCATAGATCAAGTGGGCCACACACCAACACACGAAGAGAGAGAGACGTGAGAAGGGGAGGGACCTCGCCACTATGGGCCCTCCCTATACAATGCATACATCAAGATGGGTCCCGCCATATGTGGGCCCTCAAATACACAAAATCAACTATTTAATATGCTATGAACACCCACCGTTAGATTTTGGACTCCTCTTTCCACTGATGCATTCTAGAGCTCCAAGGGATGAATTTCAATGGTTGAGATGATCTTTGGAGGGTGGGATTGGGTGGTAGGAAGGTGGGCCACACCTAGCTCTTTCTCATGGAGAGCTTAGATGTTGTTCTCTCTTATGGTAGGGTTGCTTGGGAGTGAAGAGAGAGGTGAGAGAGAGAGACTTGATGTAAGGTATGGGTGATGGATGGAGAGAGAGAGAATTGACTTTAGTGTACTTGTGTATGAGAGAGTTAAGGATAGGGTATCGGTTGTTTGTACTTGACTTGAGGTGTGATGTGTACTTGATTGATAGGATTGATTTGAAAGGTTCTCTTGGGTTTTACAAATGCGTGGCATTTTTCTCGAAATGAACGCGGGCCCGCATCTCCTGTCCTGGGTATCGTATCGGCATACGAGATGCGGCGGCGAAACTGAGGTGATGATGTGGTCACAAGGATATAATTCTCGTGTTGAACCGACTCTCGAATAAGGGATATGACTCAGGGTTGCGCACAAATGTCGATTACAGGTCGCGGGTTGCCGGAATTCGACCGGGAGGATCATGGAAGTCTACAAAATGGTACGGAGTAGGATAGGGGTCTCACATAACCCATGGAAAAGAAAGGAAAGAAAAATGAAATAGACAGGGCGTTGTTCCTTCCGCTATGTTGGGTCGAGTCGATTCAATACTGGCTGAGTGATTCCGGCACTGTTGCTGGGATGAAGAGAAATGAGAGAAGAAAGAGAAGAGAGGATGGATTGCTGCCTGCCATTACTGCACTCGCTGAACTCAAACCAAGCTCGGTTTGAGTTTGATTGCCGACCCTATCCAATTATCAGAAAAGGAAGAAGGAAAGGAGTAGAGATAGAGAGAAGTGCGACTGTGCTACCTCATTGAGCTCGGGCCGAGCCAACAGAGGTTAGGTTAGGTCTGCTCCTGGTCTAGTCCAGCAGTTGTTGGATGGTACAAAAAGAAGAAGAAGAGAAGAAGAAGAAGAAGAAGAAGAAGAAGAAGAAGAAGAGAGAGAGAGAGAGAGAGAGAGAGAGAGAGAGAGAGAGAGAGAGAGAGAGAGAGGATGGTGTCCTCTTTCTTCTTGTGGCCTACTGCTGCAATGAGTCTCAGACTCAGTTTGTCTGAGTCTGGATCATATAAGCCTCTTAAACCTTCAAATGATAAGAGAAGAAGGAGAAGAGAAGAACACATAAAAGAAAGAAGAAGAGAGAAAGAAGAACGTGAGAGAGGATAGAGAGTGGTTGGCTGTTGCACCACCCGACTCGACCGAGTAGTGCTCGAGTCAGACTTGGTCCATGATTGCTAGACAGTGTAGAGAATACGGAGGGAGAGAGAGAGAGAGAGAGAGAGAGAGAGAGAGAGAGAGAGAGAGAGAGAGAGAGAGAGAGAGAGAGAGAGAGAGAGAGAAGAAGAAGAAGAAGAAGAAGAAGAAGAAGAAGAAGAACAACAACAACAACAACACCAATAAGAACAAGAAGAACAACTCAATTGAAACTCACCTAGCCCAAATGAGTTGATCCAGATTGAGGTGAGTCAACTTAGCTTCCTAAAATGATTAACCCTAATTTAATGCAATTAAATATTTAGTCAGTTTCTTAGTACAAGTATTTGAATGATATTTGTGCAGATCATTTTTGTTGAGAAGGATAAATCATTTCGAGCCGGGCTAGATCTAAGTTTACTTGGATTTTTGGTAAGCAGGCCCTACTCTATCTAAAATGTTCATTATAACTAATTAGTGACTAATTTAAGATTTGAGATTCCACATTTTCTTGGATTTAAATTTACACTTTAGTTTATCTAGTTGTGCCAATTTGAATCTAACCCAGATGCACATTAGGAACTTTAATCATTTGGGTGCATCTGAATCTATTTTATCTTAACCATTCACATGTGATATTTTAGGTTAATTTAGTGTTTTGAATCCTTTAATGGTCTCTAACCAAGCAAGAAATAAATCTTTACTTTAAGGTGAGGACTCACCCTTTGAGCTTCCCACTTAAATTCATTAATCTAATCATAGATGATTACTTAATCCCTCCCATTTAGTATCTCCTAAGTTACTTGATTGAGTTACTTAAATTATTATGTGAATACGCGAATATGTTAATATGTTGCGTAATTGATTTCTGCGTTAGATAATGGACATGTCTCTTCAATTTTTAGTTAGTATAAATGATTGATGTTCACTTGCTCTTTCCATATGCACAACCTGCTAATTAATCGGATGTTTGCTACTTGCGATTATTTGATGGATTGAATGGAACTTATCGAGGACCCAGCATCTTGCGGTCCTTATTTTCCTTCCATGGCTTGGATCGCACATTTACATTACACGGCTTGGATCACATATTTGCCCTCATGGCTTTGATGGATATTGGCGCCCTTTTATGGCTTGTTGGCTATATTCATATATATTGTTGATTTTCGGGTCATTATGAGGAGTTTGTTATGATTTTTAGTAGAGCTGAAGTTCGTTTATCGATTTTCTAGCCATCTTGCAGAGTTCATACGATTTTCGAATGACGTAGGAGTTCCCATGTTGATTCTCTTTTCATCTTGCGGAGTTCAGTCGTGCCCTAATTTCTGGGTGGAGCCAATTTTCTAGCCATCTTGCAGAGTTCACATACGATATGATTTCCGGGTGAAGTAGAGGTTTGTATGTTGGTTTTCTAGCCATCTTGCGATGTTCAGTCGTACTATGATTTTTGGGTGGAGCTGAAGTTCGTTGATCAATTTTCTAGCCATCTTGTGGTGTTCACGTATGATATGATTTTCGAGTGGTCTAGAGTTTATATGTTGATTATCTCTTCATTTTACGGAGTTCACTCGTATCATAATTTCTGGGTTGAGCTAAAGTTCGCTTATCGTTTTTCTAGCCATCTTGCGGAGTTCATGTACGATATGATTTTTGGGTGAAGTAGATATTTATATGTTGACTCTTCCTTCATCTTGTGGAGTTCAGTCATACCATGATTTTCGGGTGGAGCTGAAGTTCCCTTATTGATTTTCCAACCATCTTGTAGAGTTCATGTACGATATGATTTCCAAGTGAAGTAGAGGTTTAAAGGTTGATTTTTTATTCACCTTGCGGAGTTTAGTTGTACCATGATTTCGGGTGGAGATGAAGTTCGCTTAATGATTTTCTAGCCATCTTGCAGAGTTCACATACAACGTGATTTTCAGGTGCAATAGAAAGTTGTATGATTGATTATTTAACTATCTGGACACTTCCATTTGCATTGCAATTCTTATTATATTTCCTTAATGTTGAGATTATGTTGACTGCCTTAATTTTTTAGTATATGATCATGATTATAAATTGCGTTGCTTAATATATACATTCTTATGACTTGCTATCTATTTTGGATTATGAATGATGAGTGTGAAATCGTAGAGGGTACTCCTCACTGCGATAACCATTGACGCTATCAAACCATATCAGTTAATGCAGGTGTAGAGTGAGTCGATATCGTTCATTGGGTTGCTAAAGCAGATCGGGTAGTTGACGAGCTAGTTGGGGTCTCTACGGCCCATATTAAGCTCCACCATTAGATGATAGATTTCTATTTTTATTTAATGAACTTTACTATTTGGGGATTGTATAAGTCCTGTATGGGCGCTCCATTTGAATATTTATGATGATTGAAACATTTTTATACAATGCATGTTTTTTCCACCAACATTTGTTACTAACTCTAATTAATGATAAGCGGTTCAAATTTATACTAAATTTGAAAGGCTAACACTCGGGTTTTTGGAAAACGAGTCATATACTCGGGTTTAAAAAACCGGGGCATTACATCTTGCCACCTCAACCCCTAATTCCCTATATAAGAGTAGGAGCTCTCTTGCACTCATCCTTTTGCTATACTTAGAAAAATTCTAAGATTTTAAGAGACAGTGAGAGATAGTGGGCCAAGGTGTGGCCCATCTTCAACCTAGAGGGAGTGGACCACACATCATCATCAAGCCATCCATCCATTTGAGGTGAGTCTGCACCCTTCCTTCCATCTTCCTCATCCTCATCTTTCTCTCTTTTATTTTTCTTGATATGTGTGGGGCCCACTAGTGTGGAGTCCCATGGGTTCATATATTACTGGCCATGGTGGCCCAAGTCAGTATGGTCCATCATGATAAACATTATATCAACACCCTTCACATGCATGTAATCCCGTTTTTGTATCTGGATAGCAACTTCTAAAAATCATAAAAATCAACCATGCAAAGATCAAAGTTGAAACGTGAGAATGATATGAACCATAATATGAGCTAACTCTGAGCCAAATTTCATAACCATCCAACGGTCCAATCATCCGTGGAATCAACTTTACTTGGCTGTTGTCCAGCAGCACATGTAGGATTCTAATTTGCCAAAAATGGACCCATTTTTAACTCTTTTAATGAATACATTAGAAATATACGTTCCATTGGATGCGTAGAAAATAGAACTAGCTTTCTAACAGTATATAATAAGCCTCTATCGGAGTTCGGACGACTAAGATCTTGGCCTTATACGAAAATGTATTTGGGGTCTTGTTATGACCATTCTTGTGTGGGCCATATCCGTGATTCCAACGATCAGATATATTTGATATTTATTCTTAACTTACTTGAGATAGTTAATTTCATATGTATGGTCCCCATGGTCATATTCTTTTATAATAAATTTTAAGAAATTTTGGACTGATAAATACTTCCATAAGGATAAATCTTGAATTGTTTTGTATGTTCTAGATGAATCAGAGGTTCTGCATGGTTGGAATCTACATACAATATAAATGACTTATTCCCAAATCATCCATTGGATCGAATTTTTCAATAGACGATTTGATCATAGTGACTTGATCAATACATTACATGTGCTACTTGATGTGTATGTTAGATCTATGTTGTACATAACATTCATCCTCTTATTGACCCATTTGGGTGTGGGATTACTTGCGATTTATACATTTTATTAGTTCATCCAATATGGACACCCATGTACATTGTTGTGTATCTTTTATCTATGGTTTGCTAGCGTGTGGGCCCAACTTGCCATTGGATTTATTTCATTTCCTTCTCACTTTCTGTTTGCTGAAAATTTTCAAATACTTAACTGTAGTGCATGTAGGCCTCTTTGAAACCTTGTATTGGGCCCTATGCTTTGTAGTTAAGGGTACCACTATGGGGGATGTTTAATAATTATATCAGTGAGATGGGATATCCCACCTTTTTGTCAGGAATGATCCCCAAGTATTTGGAAAGTGGGCCCTAAGTTGTGACAGATCCCATTGCTGAAAACTGTCTGATTATTTTGTGTTTTGTACCAACTTTAGGCCTCCGTAGTGGACCCCACGCAGAAGATATGAGTAGGCCAGCACTTGTAACCTTTAACCCATACCAGTTAATAGATAAATAATATTTTACTCAAACTAAATCAGACCCCACATGATTGGGGAGTGGATCTCAAAATGGGGTCAGGCATGGTTGTGCAGAGAACTTTGTGCAAAAAATTAAAATACATATGTTTGACCCTACACCAAATATTATGTGTACATAATCTGTTGGTCCCATCTCATATTTTTTTGAAGTCCATATATATAAATACCAAGGTCACCTGAAGGCACGCCGAAAGGTGGTCCCTCATGATCATGGGACGTACTCCAACTTGGGTCAAAACTAATTCTGCAGTGTGTTTCTTGCGCAGTTTCTCCAAGTACCCATGTTTGGGCCATCACCATAAATTGTGCTCACCCAAATAGTGAGGCCTGCCTTATAATTTGTAAAGCCCATACATAGAGCTACTAGGTGGCTATTTTCTTTCACCATATATAGGCCCCACTAATCATGAATCTAACTCTAAAATAACCCAGAACCAACCTTGCACCAAAAGTCTGTTTGATATAGAATTCATGTAGGCCACATTAATGGGGTCCACCACCTTCCCAAGGCATTTAATGCAGCAACTAAACCATGGAAAAGAAATCGTTGGTGTTGGTGAGCCCATAACCTTGGGTGGTTCATCTAGCGTGAGTTGTCTTGTATGTGTCATTCCCTTCATCTAATGAGGCCCACCTAGCATGTTTTATAAATGGGTGTTATATAACTTGTAAAATATGTAGTGGATTGATCTTGCTGCCCAGTTGTTATCTTAAGATATGGATGGCCTTGGGCCCATATAAATGAGGCAATCCTAACGCTCAAGTGGGCTATCTTGTATGAGCTGCACATTTGCTAAATAAGGCCCACTTAGTATATTGTGTAAATTTCTCCTAGGTCATATGTGGCCTTGGGCCAATCAAAATGAAGCAAAACCAAGAGAAACACATGGGATTAGAAAGCCCGTCATGGTAAATCTTCTTAGGCCCGCTAGGTAGGCCAATTGTCTAGTGGGTAGCGTGCCTTGCACAGTACCACTAGTCAGCTGGGCCACACTTAAAAGGGCCTATTTGGATTGTATAAGTTATAATAGACAAGCCTTCATATTTTACTTGTGAATGAGGTTCATGGGTCCAACACGATGTGAAATCTGTGCAATGTTGGAATATGAGTCTTATGTTTGGGATTATAAGTTTATCTTCTATTTGATGTTGGAGTTGTGGGGCCTAGTCTTGTTATGGGATCCACCTTAGAGGTATGTATCCATGTATACTTCCTTTGGTGTGGGACCGTTGTCCACTAATAAACCAAACCTAGACCTACGTGCGCCATACCACAAGAAAGTTAAATCTATGAAAAGCCCATTAACCATACTTGTGGTAAAATGTGGGGCACAATCATGTGTTGAACTTGCACCTTCAGCTAGTGAGGCCCACTTATCCATGTGACTGGATCCACATCATCAAAGAGCCCGGTAGTTGGATGTTTATCCTATATGGAATTTGCTTATTGGTCCACCACGTGGGACCCACACTTTACTTATATGATCGTGTACCTTACGTGTAGTGCAAGGTCAATGTGGGGGTCACACTAGGTGGGACGCACCTATTAATGATTGTGATGATGATGGTGAATTGTTGGTTTTTATGACATGTATGATCTAATTGATGATGATTATGCCAGGGTTAATATCGATTATGGTGATGATTTAATAGATAGTGAATTGATGGCATATGCATTGATGATGAATGAGTAGTTGTTTGTGGTAGTTGTGACATTGCATATGTTAATTGTGAAGTGAAAGTGGCCTTCATGCTAATGATGATGATAGTATGTACATGTATATGATTGCAGAATACGCTAGTTGATCACCATGTTTTACTTAATGATCATTACATTGAATGATAATGTTGATAGTTTAGTTGATAATTATGCACGTGTTGATGGTCATGACGCTGATACGTGTATAATCACTATGCTTTGCTTGACATTGGTTACATTAGAGATTATATTGATATCCAAGTGAGAATAATGCACACGTTGATGATCACGATGATCTCATGCATAAGAAAACTATGTTTTACTTTATGCCTGAATAATAATAAATAAATTATACTTGTGAACGTAAGGATAACATCATGCATGATAGAAGCCTAATACCTAGGGCATGTAAGATGCTAGTGTTGGATGATGGCCATGATATTGATGATGCATGTGAATCTTTGTATGCTATGTACTTCATGCACAAGCTTGCATGATTTAGATAATTTAGCGTAAAATGTTGGTATGTTGCCTGATAATTTTTATGGCATTACATTATTGATTGATGTGAGGGTCACACTGAATGTTTGCTAATACCATTTTCTTTATGTTGACATGGTACTTTCTTTATATTGATTTAACCATACTTTATGTTTAATGCGGTATTACATAACTCAGGCATAGTGCTTATGATTATACCTTACCATATCTCATACGCATCATTTGTATGTCTGTTGTGGATGATGATTGTTCATAGTATATGCCGTTTGGCTCGAGACACTTAGGGGACTCTATATGAGATAGGGTCACCTCGCATGATTCGTGTGATATGTGCAGGTTCGATGTATGCCTTGGATAGTGTGATTCATACATTTTGCATTACGTGTGATATGTATATATACTCCCTAGAGACATTAGGGAGGTGGTCCTGTAGCCTTGTTGTGGTTGGTGGATGATGGACATCAAAAATTATTGAGGTTATAGGGCGTCAGAAGCATCCCTGGGTGAAAGTCCCTACACCTTGTAGTACCAATAGGATGCTCCAATGTCTAGACTGGGTGGATTCATGAGTGCACAATGGCTGGATACCTGTAGGCCGCGTCTCCCACTGTATCGAGGTCGGTTGAAAGGGGGTTTGACATTACTCGCGCGGGTACAGAGGGTTATATGTTAGGTTGAGTTTGACCAGATTGTGAAATGGATTCGCTATCGATGGATTGGGTGGTTTTTGTGTACCACTGGTGAGGAAAATAGTGAGGTCTTTTGCACTCGCTTGGTCTTACACGCGATGGGCGGGAACCAGTGTTGGAAGTGTACTAGACCTCGATGATGATTCCAGTGAGGATAATTGTACTGAGATGTGGACTTATTGAGTAGGATTTACATGTACAACATTTGACACATGCATTCATTCATACATTATCCACTCGGGCTGGTGGTGCACAACTAAATCATTATCCACTCAGGGGTTTACCACACTAAGTCTAGCTATCCAAATCAGGTATGAGATTGGTTTGGATAGAAGTTCCTTGTGATGAACCCCACAACTTGCGATACCATGTACTATCATCCCGACTACACACACCAACTTTGTTATTCCTTTTCCATCATATGCTCTATAGTGAAATATGTAATTTAATTATGGTGTACATGACGATTGGCTTTCTCATGATTTATAATCGTTTGTCCGAGTAGTATGCCTAAAATTGATCACAAGATTTATGATAACCTGACGAACTTTAATAATATGCTTAGTTGATAACATGCTCACCTATGATAACATGCTTGGTTGATAATATGTTTGTGGTTGTTTTGGATGTCTTAATAGGAGTGTAATGATAAGCCATGTTTTATTCCTGGCATGTAATAGACTCACGAGCTATGGTTTGCTCATTTAGATTATTTACACTTTTTTAGGATATGTTTAGTAGCATGGTGCGTGCACGAGTTATAGGGGATTTGTTCTTCTACCCTATTGTTGAGCTGATGCACCATCATATGTGTGGCATGTCGACCAGGTTCATTTCTTGGATATGCATTGATACAATGTATGAAAAGTTATAACCACCTAATTAGATTAACCATTCCATAGAACAAAAAAAAACCCCCTCACCATGAGCTACGTTTGGCGTTTGGGAAGTTCACTAACTGTTCACCAAGTCCAATAAGTGGCGAGGAAGCTATCACAACCTGAGTTCAGGACTTGGGAAATAGTAGGGCCTGGGTTCCAGATTTGGGGCGTGATGGGATTCGTATCATGGAAGAGCATGAAATAATTAATTATAGCGTCTTCTACCATGGAAGCAGAGTATATATCTTGTCATGAAGCCACAAGTTAGGCAATCTGGCTTCAGAGTTTTTTCTCTAGTTTACACGTTGTGCAGATAATCTCAAAACCATTGAAAATCTATTATGATAGTTCAATTGCAGTTAAATTCTCCAACAACAACAATCATTCATCAAGGTCAAAATATATTGACATTAAGTGTAAGGCCCGTGTCCTAGACCGTATCATTTCGTAAGCTTCCGCAGTCCTCCCGGTCAAATTCCGGCTACCCGCGATCTATTGCCAGTATTTGCACGCGATCCTGAGTCGTGTCCCATATATCAGAATCGGCGCGACCCGAGACTTGTACCAGTGTGACCGCGCTGTCGCTGCGGTTCTGATGTCGCGTCTTACACGCCGATGCAGTACCCTGGCCAGGAGATGTGGGCCCACGTTCAGTTCGAGGAAAACGCTGCTCGCTGCAAATCTCAAGAGAACCCATCACATCAATCTCATCAATCAAAGTATACATCACACTCCATCACTCACCCATCCCCAAGTGCAACCACCCCTCCCCTAAAGTCAACTTTCTCTTACACAAGTACACATCACTCACCTTTTCACCCATCACACCCATCTCTCTCTCTCTCTTTCTTACACCTCTCTCTCTCATCTCTCTCTCTCTCATTTTTTTTCCTCCCAAGCAACCCACGTCCATGGCTCTCCATGGGAGGAGCTTTGTGTGGCCCACTTCTATCTCCCATCTCCACCATCCAAGTTTGATCCCAACCGTTGAAATTCGTCATTTGGAGATCTAGCATGCATTGGCAGAAGAAGGAAGAAGAGATCTAAGGTGGGTGATTTTATTCATTTGATTTGTGATTTGAGGGTCCACATATGGTGGGACCCATCTTGATATTTGCATTGTTTAGGGAGGGCCCATAGTGGCAGGGTCCCTCCCCTTCTCACTGATCTTTCTCTCTCTCTCTCTCTACTTTTCTTTGATGATGATGATGATGATGTGGAGTGAGATCCACCATGCTGTACGTTTGAAATCCACACCGTACAAGTCATGTGGGGTCTACCTTATTTGTGATGGGAAAACACAAATATCATTTGATCCAAATCAGCTGGGCCACGTTCATGTGGGACCCACCTTGAAGTATGTATTTTACCCACGCTGTCCATCAGAAGTGGGACCCAAGTGAGTCACGTGTGGTGTCCACATCATCCATCTGGGACAGAGGGACCCACCGTGCGCTGTGGGTTTCATCCAGATAGTCTGGACGTAGCCAGCAGTGAAGTGTGAGCAGACAGTGGGGATGTAATAGGTAAAAAAAAGGAAGTAATGATAATTAATATTATATTAATATAATATAGTATACAGGATATAGATGGTGGCGGGCCCTACGTTGGACCCACTTGTTTTGCTTGCAGCAGCAATCGCTGCACCTCACCACAGCTATGTAGCTGCTTTATTGATGGTGGGCCCTACGTGTACCGGACACCAGCTATAGAGCTGCTGTATTGACGCAGCTACTTCTGTAGGTCCCACCTGTTTCATCCACACCATCCTTGGATGCTGGGACCCACCTTATTGTATATATCTACACCATCAGTCCATTTTTATGGACTTGGAGGACCACACATGTGGACCACCTCAATGAAGTAGGTTGGCTGGTGTACCTCTCACCAACAATATAGCTGCTGTGTTCAGCAGTTCCGTGGGTGTCATCATGTGGTCTGTGTTTCACCCAGACCATCCGTCTGTTTTTCAGGTGAGGTGGGGTCCACCTTGATTTATTTATCCACACCACGTGGACCCACCGATGTTCATGTCATCCACACCGTCCAGATCTCTGGATGGTGGGCCCCTTGGTAATGTATATTAACCGTCCAGACCTTCATCTGGACACTGGACAGGACCATGTGATATTGTATATTATATATAATATAATATTATATATAATAAATGTTATAGCTGGTGGCCCCACGTGGAAACCACCTTTATGTTTTATTTTTATTTTTATTTTTATTGTTATTTTATATACAACCGTCCACCCACTTGGTGTGTGGGGCCCACCCACACGTGCTGCACGTGTGGGATGGGCTCACCTTGATGTATTTGTCATGGCTGCACCATCCAGATGAAAGGTGGCCCTGACGATGTACGTGGGGTATATCCACATCGTCCAGCTCTTTTGACAGTGGAGCTCACCTTGATGCATGTAGCCACGCTGTCCATCATCTGGTGGGACCCACCTGTTGAGAGATGGCCACCCATTCCACACGTGGACATGGGGCCCTAATGTAAGTGTTTTATACCACCGTGTGTTGGACGGCAGGATCCACATCGTAATGTATGTGTCTTAGCCGTGCCCTCCGTCTGATGGGACCCACGTGATTTATAAGTCTTATTTGCACCATCCACACATGTGTGGACTCCACACGTGATGCATGTGTCCTACATCTAGGCCGTCTGTCCAGGCCTGGACGCTGGGTGCTGGCGGCCCCCTTTTTTTCATACACACATATACTCTCATATATATATATATAATATTATATTATTATATCATATGTATATATGATTTATATATATGTATGTGGTGGGCCCATGTGGGACCCACCTGCTGGACAGATTGGCAGAGGTACCTCACACCAGCTATATAGCTGTGTATTGACGTCAGTAGTTTTTTTGTGGGCCCCGTTTGATGTATGTATTGCATGCCGTCCATCTATGCCATCCATATGAGTGAGCCCCACTAGCACATTCTGTGGATTTGATCACGAGGTAAGTGTTTTACCCCAACCGCCCATCTGTGGCCCGGCAGCAGAGCAGCTGCTGTGTTGGCGTCAACAAGGTGTTGTGGGCCTGATCATGATGTATTTATTTCATCCACACCATCCAGATTGTGTTGAACAGTGCTGGACAATGTTTAAACGGTGTTGATTTACATGAATGATGGTTGGAAGGTGCTAATTTACCTAGACAATGTTCGGACGTGCTGTGGGCTCCACCGCGATGTAGGGGCCCATTTGTTGTGTGTGTGGGGCTCACCTGTCATGCATATTAGGCCCATGTGATGGGGTCCACCTTGGTGTGCATATTCTATATTAGCACCGTCCAATTTTAGACAGTGCCACATGAGGCCTACCATTGATGCATGTATTGTATATCCATTGATGTATGTATTATATATCTATGCCGTCCATTTGTACGGCCCACTGTGCTGTATGCATTGCATATCCATGTCGTCCATTTGTGCGGCCCGCATTGATGTATATTGCGGCCCATATGATGGGGCCCAATGTGGTGTATTTGCGGGCCCATTGGGGAGGCCCAAAGTGATGTATTCATGACCCATATGACGAGGCCCATTGTGAAGTATTTCTGGCCATTGTGTGAGGCCATGGGCCCATGATACGATTGACCCTATGAGAGCCACTACTTGGGAGCAATGTTGGTTAAATGGCCGCATTGATGGGCAATGATGGTTGGATGTCCACATTGTGACCTTCCCTTAGGCCTTATTAGGCCATTGTCATAATTATCTTGTGGGTTAACCCAGATAAGTGGGCCCCATCACATAGACGGGTGGCTCCGTGCTACTGGATTTGATATAACCACGGTCGAGGGCCAATCTTTACATTACGGATGATCGGTTGTTCATCAATGGACCCCGCTTGGTTTATATGCTGATTTGTCTTGGCCGATTGTCGAATACCGATCGAGGCTGATTACCGATCAAGGCTGATTATCGATCGAGGCCGATTACCGATTCTGATTTGTCTTAGTCGAGTGCTTATTATCGATCGATCTGATTGACGTGACAGATTTGCCGATTCTGATTATCGATCGATCTCGATTGTTGTGACCGATTTGTCGACTCTAATTATCGATCGATCTCGATTGTCGTGACCAATTTGCCGACTCTGATTATCGATCGATCCCGATTATCGTGACCGATTTTCTGACTCTGATTATCGATCGACCCGATTGTCGTGACCGATTTGCCGATTCTGATTACCGATCGATCCGATTGTCGTGACCGATTTACCAACTTTGATTATCGATCGATGTTGATTGTCGTAATCTATTTGCCGATTCTGATTATCGATCAACCCGATTGTCGTGACCGATTTGCCGATTCTGATTATCGATCGATCCGATTGTCGTGACCGATTTGCCGATTCCGATTGTCGATCGATTCCGATTGTCGAGGCCGAGTATCGAAGCGATTCCAATTGTCGAGGTCGATTGTATAGGCCAACTCCGATTGTCGAGGCCAATTTCGAGTGTCGATTTTGATTGTCGACACCTATATGATGTATATGCGAACCGTAGTTGAGGCCTACTGTGATGTATTCATGGCCCATGGGCAAGGCCCATTGTGGTGTATTCGTGGCCTATAGGCAAGGCCATTGTGATATGTATTAGGCTCATGATGTATCCCGCATCTGATGTATTCGTGACCCATGTGTAGGGCCCACATGTCATTTATTCGAAGCCCATGAGCAGGGCCCACCTGTTGTGCATATGTGGCCCTTGAGTAAAGCCCATGGTGTTGTATATTAGGTCCATGTGTGAGGCCATGAGTCTACTATATAGTAGGCTTTATGTGGGTCATTCCTTGAGGGCAATGTTGGTTAAATGTCTACATTGTTGAGATCGATTGTCGATGCCGGTCATTGATACCGATTATGAGTATGTGACTGTATAGCATCATGATACATGCCCATATGCATCATCTGCATGTTTGTTATGAGATGTGATTGACCATTGTATATTTCATTAGGCAAATTGTTATGAGACTCCCTGATAGGCGGAGGTTGTCTAACATGAGCGCACGGTATGCGCAGGGTTGATGCATGACTGGATTGTATGACTCATGCATCTTGCATTATGTGCCCTAGCGACATCAGGGCTGTAACCTCCACAGGCATATTGTGGATGGCCAGATGGGGCACCAGAAATCTGTTCTACATGGGGTGTTATAGATATCCCTGGGTGAAAGTCCCTAAACCCTCTTGGTTCCAGAGGTTGCTCCAACGTCTAGACCGAGTGGATACACGAGCACATGAGGGCCGTATACCGTTAGGCCGCGTCTCCCACTGTGTCGTGGTCGGTTGGAAGGGGGTATGACCTTACCTGCCCGATATGAAGGGGCTAATGTAGGCTGAGTTTGACCAGCTCGAGGAATGGGTCCGCTATTGACGAGCCGGGCCCGATATTGGTAGGCGGATAGTGAGGTCTCTTCTACTCACCTTGTTGTGCGCGATAGGGCGGCAACTCGGTTTGGAGTGTAATAGACTCCAGTGATTTCCCAGAGAGGAACCGTACTGATATGTGGACTTATTGAGTAGGAGTTGCATGTTCATACATTCATTTCATTCATATCCACTCAGGCTGGTGGTGCGCAACTAATTGTTGTGTTCCTTCGCATGGCCATGATTTTGGTTGGGCGCACGACTAACCTGAGATCAGGAGTCTACTACATTGAGTCTGGCTATCCAAATTTAGGTATGGGACTGGTTTGGATAGAAGTCTCTTGTGATGGACCCCGTAGCCTGCGATACTATGTACTATCATCCTGACTTCACACTCCAGCTTAGTGATTTTATTCGCATCGCATTGCATCTTTAGCACATAGCAGTTAGTTTACTGTGCTTTTATGTTGCATAACATAATTAAGGTTAACAATATTCGTGGACTCGGTATCTGATATTTGGCTTACTATGTCTCCCCATTGCATAGGTGATTTACATTACTTCCTCAGTATATGATATTGGTTTATTATATTCTTGCATCGCATAGCCTGGATAAGGCTGATGGTATTTATGGGCCTATCAGTATGTTTTCTTATTACTCCGATATCGTATGATTTATGATCTTGCCAGTATTTATGATGTTGTATGATTATGGGCTTCTTAGTATTTTCGCTTACTCTGATTACTCTGATATTTCTTACTTGACACTTACCTTATGCACACACTTACACCACCCACTAAGCTTTCTATAAGCTTATGCACGATAGATGCGTGCAGGTGATGTTAGGTTGCAGCAGCATTGAGCCTGGAGCGTGCAGCGGTCTTCTGGAGCTTTGATTTATTTTATATATGTATTTCCTTTTCAGTATTGTACTCAAACGATTATATTAGTGGATATGTGATGATGATGTTGCCTTGGTGATTTGGGTAATCTTGTGGTTATGCTCATTACGAGATAAATGTACATTGAAGAAAAAAAATCCTCCTTGTAGGATCCCAGGATCGAAATCTGGCGTTTATATGCTGGGAGCCGAGAATGGGGTACTACGGAGGCTGTCAATACCGGATTTGGCGATCGGAAATTTTGTGAGCCCGGTCTCCAAGTTTGGGGCGTGACATTAAGTATCTTGTTGTGAATGAGAGAGTTTAGAATTGTCAAGTGTCTATAGAACTCATCGGCACAAGGTAGATGATGTGGATTCTCTCACTAAAGGCCTTACTATCATACTCTTTAAGGAACATGTTACGTCTATAGGAGTTGTAAATTCCAATGATGCATTTGAATAGTAGAGGTTTTCATTTTTTATCCTATTATTTACCGACATTTTAGAGATCTATTTATATACAGTGATGATTCTGTTATTCAGTTTATATCTTATTTCTCCTTCAATGTGCACATTCAGTTTTGAGTGAGCAAGACTTTGGTTTGTGTCTTGGTGACATGTTCAGTAGGACTACTTGAAGATAGGCATGTATGATCACATTAGACATGTAATCTTCATACCACACCATTTATCTTCGATCCATATCATTAAGGCTATTGGTATTCATGACCATTATTTGTCACACTTCGAAAAATATAAATGTTGTGTTGACTACCATGATTCAATATCAATGGTCTTGATAGACCAGATCTGACAAGTGTTGCTCATAATTATCCAACGGTGTTGTTTTAAAACTTAGTAGGATGCCCATTAGGAACTTTCAAAGGCAATAGATTGAGGAGGGTGGACATGAGGTCGGAGTCAGTGATGGGATTTGCCACGGCGGCTAGGTTGTTCACAATAGACTTTACAGACTAGATGTATTCAGACATAGGGGTAGCACCCATTTTGATAGTGTACAACTAATACTTAAGTTGTTGTATGCGAGCTCGGGAGGACAACGCAAAGATTCTCTTCAGAGTACATCGCACATCACGAGATGTGGTGAGGCCGACAACGTGGGCTAAGAACGATTCAGTGAGGGAGGAGATGAGCCAACAAAGGAGCATTTGATCCATTTTAGTCCATCTAGTGTAGTAAGGATTAAGCATAGGTAAGGTATCCTTCTCAATTGGAGGGAGGAGATGATCTGGACATGGAAAGGTGTCATTGACAAGGCCTTCAAGATCATGGAGTTTTAGTATGGGAAGAAACTGGGAACGCCATACCAAAAAATTACCTTTGTTAAGTTTGATGTTGAGGAAGTGAGTGATGTTAGAGACAGATGACGCCAAGGAGGAAGATGAAGTGCTCAACATGGTGGATGCACTTGTAATAGCTCTGATACCAAGATGAATTGGGATGTAATTCGATACACCTTATGAAGGTGCACGGTCTCTATTTATTATTAATTGAGGGGAACAATCAGCCATTAATGTAGAGGGTTATTATAAGAGAAATACATAGTAACTAAATATTATTAGGCTAATTATAGCTATATACAATTAGAGCAAGCTTATCTATAGACACTAGGATATGCACGATCACGAGTTGCCTTACAGGGAGAATCCATGAGATTTTATCCATGCATGTTATCTTCTCTAACAGGGCCATCACTATGTTTGTGAGAAATACATGATGTTCATCCATTTTGCAAAGCTCATTATAGGGCCTGGGCCTAAATGGTAGGTGGATCTAAAAGTCAGGAAAGCACGATAGAAAAAAAAAGTAAGTAAGAAAAAAGTTGAGTGATGAAACCTCCATGGCCACCGTGATGTTTATATGCTCTCCCAAACTGTGAATAAAAGATGAAATGATCTTTGGCTTGATCTTGAGTTGGCTAGAACATGGACAACATCATGATCAATCCAGGCTAGACTGTGGTGCAGAGATGGCTGGGAAGAGGCTAAGGGGGTAGCTAAAAATCAGATCTAGGAGGCTTGAAGCTCCTTCTCACCCTCACTCTCTTCCTCTCTCTGTCCCTCTCTCTAACTTAAAACTTTGGAATGAGATGTGTTGTTGTTGAAATGTGAAGAGGAGGGGGCTATTTATAGCCTTTTGGGATGGCATTGTGGTAATCGCTGGGTTTGTGAAGGGTAAAAGCTGACATGGCAGCTCGGGATTGGTTGAGGAGAGAGAAATGCTACGCGGCATATTTTTATGGGCTCTTGGGGGTAGGTAAAAGGGTAAATAGGGTGAACTATAGGGGTAATTTCATATGAAAGTTGACTTTGGGATGGAGGACAGCTGTGTGCCCAGAGGGGACACCTGTCGGATAAGGGGTGGCAGTCGGATTACCGCCCACGGTAGTCCGACTACCGCCCGGGCTGGGTTTCCCCTATGCTTTGATCAGTAAGCTTTCTTTGGTGCTCTGGTTCGGCCCAAAGTCTTTTTTCAAGATTTTGGCTCAAAAAGGTTAGGTGTATTTTTGGGTTTTGTATTGATTTTCATATACGCTCTGGCTGAGGTGATGGTTTAGGGTTTGGATTAGGGTTTAAGCTAGGGTTAGGGTTTTAGGCTGGGATTACGATTTAGTTTAGGATATGATCATGATTTCCAAATTGTTCTAATTCTCTCGAGTGCCAAAGCGAGCGGACACCTCACCCTTCTGGTAAGAAAAGATAGTGGTTCGAATTTGTTGCTTTCCATTGTATCGTTGTCAGTTGACTATTTGGAAAAGAGATGACTCGTACATATCATGAGGGTTGAGGAAAACGCTATGATTGTCCCTGCGCTTTCTGCGACATTACGGGCCATGAATTACAACCCTTTCACGTCAGATTGTTAATAGCATTGGAGGGTAAGTCTGAAAAGTAGGGCCTCTACACATCAATGCAACTTTACGAGGATTCCCGTACTGTTTGGATCTGTTGTTTCCTTTGCTATGTAATTACCCTAGGAGTATTCGTTCCGTTTGATTGTCAAAGTGGTTAGTTGCCCTACGTGTCGATGCGGCCTTACGGGGAACTCACTATGCCGACTTGGACTCGATCAAATTTTTTAAATATCCCAAACTAGGTATGTGCGGGTAATCTCTTGCCATGCAGTTTGCTGATTATGATGGTTACAACATATTGTCTTCTCTTTAAGTTTGATTATTCTTTCCAGGGATAGATCAAATCACTCTCTTGCATTCGACTCGTACGATTGTCCAGATATGAAGATCGGGCTAATTGTACTTGTATCATATACAGGTTCGATCATCCTCCAGGGAGACCAGAAGGGATCGAATCTTATTTTACTGTTTGCACTGGCCACAACTAGAGAATATGGAAATTCCTCAGTGTACTACGTGGCACATGCATTTTTGAAAAAAAAATTATTTGAAAACTACCCTTTTCGGAACAAAATTCCTTGGGGATTTTATTTAAATATTTTTAGATTTTAAAAAAATATCCATTCGTTCTTGCGGGTGGGCATCATCGTTTGGTTTTTATTTGCACAATATCGAACAGTCATGTTGCCTCCACTAATGAATTAATGGGGATTTTACCATGATTTTGTTTTGTATTTTTTTTTTTTTTTTTTTTGTTACAATTTATCATTTCATTTTATCAATATACCCAATTTCTCATGAGATTTTGCAATTTCTCGCAAGATATTGGGTCTTTTCATGAGGAGATTCCTTTTCTCTCCTTTTCTAACCATTATCCAATGGTTCATGACATTTTTTGGTCATCCCATCAACTCAAGAGTGACAGGTGTGTTGTCCCATGTACGTCGGGCGGCGGGCGGCAGTCCAACTACTGCCTGGCATAAGATTGCCCAATGACCGGGCGCTGGCGCTGGTTCGGGCATGGTGCTTCCTTCCCTATTTCTTCTCTTCCTCCACTCTGTCCAGGGATGCCATTTTTACTCCTTGGAAGCTTTGGTTGGTTGATCTTTCATCACTTGCAACTCCTCCTTGCTCCACTCCTCCATTTTTCTTCTGGGTGGCTGTTTGTTCACTGGATTGACCTTCTTGTTTGTGTGTTTGCCGGATTTTGGGTATCCATGCTTGTGGAGTTTTTTAAAATGCTCATCTGTGGCCTCAGATCTTCCTTTTGGATATGGGAGAGTTGTGATCGGGACATTGGACAACATTGCTCGAAATTCTAGTCGTTGGATCTTGCTGGAAATTTTTATTTTAATATGGCAAATGTATTTTTTGTAATTTTGATTGAGTGGGATATGATAAGAAAGGGCGCCCACTCTTATTTTGTTTATGGCCATTTTTTTTTTTTTGGAGAGGAGATGATCTGGATTGTAGAATGGTGGGCCAGGATGGGTGAATCGAGGTCCACTTGGATCTTCCAGTATCATGGATCTTGATGGTGGACCATCATTTTTGGAGCACTCTTTGGCATGATTTTTGGCTCCATGTATGGATTAGATTTCTCAAGTGGGCCTTGGATCATGGACTTAGAAGCATGGGCCTTGTCTTGGACATGTGGGCCTAGGACAGTGGGCCTTGGGCAATGGGCCTTGGAACTTGAATTTTTGAGGTGGGCCTTGATATGTGGGCTCTTGAATGATGGGTCTTGGGCTCGGGGATATGGGCCTTGGATAACGGGCCTTGCCTTGGGCTTTTGAGTGGGCTTTGATATGTGGGCCTTGTAGTGAGAAGGATACTCACCTGTAAGTGTTTTGCTCATGCAGCATGTCTTGCCAGGGTCGCAACGAGGCTGGTCCTTCTCATCATTTCGCTGATCCATGTTATATGCCTCGGGAGGGTCGGCACTTATCTGATGTGGCCCGTGAGGGAGGCGCTCCTGCAATCTTGAGGGGGCGTGGGGTTTGGACCCATTGGCCGGATTGGTTCAAGGATCCCCAATCCTTATTCTTCGAGGTGTTAGAGCGCACTCCTCTAGCCAGTTTCTTCAGGGTTCATCTGAGTAAGACAAACATGTCCCTGCTATCTGTGTTGACCAAGCGGTGGCGTGCGGAGACCTACACCTTTCATCTACCCTTTGGAGAATGGGGGAATACCCCTTATGATATTTATATGTAGCTGGGCCTCCGACACGAGGGAGGATCCATCCCGTTCGAGGAGGACCTTCTAATCCTTTCTACTGATGACTGGATGAGCTTGTTGGGGATGATGCCAGATCCCACGGATTTCTCGAGCCCGCAGTTCAAGTTACTCTGGTTGTCCGCGAAATTTGCCCTTCGCATTCCGAAGACTGAGGCCGAGGCCATTGTGAAGGCTTATGCCTTGATTTTGTACACCATAGGAGTTATGATATTCTGCCACAGGAATGAGCTGGTGAATTCCCGTCTGTTGTCACTCGTGGCATATATCACCTTCCCCACTCCATATAATTGGAATGCGGCCCTTCTTGCCTATTTGTACGATGGGTTAAATAAGGCCAATCGCTGTAGCAGCAGATCTTTGATTGGCTTTTACCCGGTCATTGAGGTGCATGTCGGATCCTTTCCCTTCATACCATTCCTTGGATGATGGACGCTACTTCTGATTTTGATTTTACACTGGTCTACTTTTTTTTAAATCATTTTCCTCATCTGGCCCCTACTTTGATCGACCGAACGCCTCCTTTTTCGTGCACGATGCTATGGTACAAGGATAACCGCAACCGCATGCGCTTGTTTTCTGATCTTGCATGGAGGTCAAACATCGATGCCCTTATCCCCAATGGCGTAAGTGATTGCCTTGCCCATTGTTGTTTGTTTTTTTGCCCTTCATATCTGATCTTTCATATCTTTTGGAGTTCCACACCAGGCCATACCTTCAGTTGAACGCTGCTCTCATTCCTGTGGCTCAGGAGGCTTATCAGGCCTCATGTTAACACTACATTTTGGAGGATCCCCGAGTGACGAAATGGTACCTGGGTGAGAGGCTCTTTTGGTAGCTGACAGGTAGCCCTTTGGTTCCGTTTAGCCCTCCATCCGGTCCGTTAGATTGGAGGACGGTGTTGAATAAGAATTGATCGTTGCTCTGCAGGGCTTTGAGGCCAGTGCATTTGTCAATCCAGCAAGAGAGTACAGCTCTTGGTGTGAGCAGTACGGCATTGGTCTGATCCTTCAGCATGCCTACGCTCCAGGTGGTGGTGCGTGTTTTACTGGAGGAGGCCTTTTAGGGCCTCAAATTTGCCTAAAAGATACGGATGATTATGTACCTAATGACGATTAGTCTTGTTATATCATGTGATCATGTATCATCTGTTGTACAACCTTTCGTATATATCAAATCTCTTTTACCCGATGTCTTCTTTTCTGATCACCTTTTGAGCCTTTATGTGGTCCTGATCGAGCCAACGGTAGAGAATTCATGTTCCACGGCATCCCGGGTGGGCCCCTCCCTTGATTTCAGTGCAAAGTGGGCCCAAGCGGTAGTTGGACTATCGCGAGCGGTAGTCCGACTACCGTCCATTGATATTTTGGAGCTATTCTGGCTTTGTCAGGTTGCACGAGCGAAAGAAGCAAGTGGGCGGTATTCGGATTAACGCGGGCGGTAATCTGATTACCACCCCTGCTCATCTTTTGTTCTAGTGAGCTCAACTCTTTTCTGTTCGTCCAAATCTATTCCTCTATTTATTCCTTCTCTACTCTAATAGTCTGAACGTTCCCTTTTGTCCCCTTCTTTTACTTTTTGTCTTACATTCTTCTTCCCTTTGTCTCTATTATGGCTGACTTTGGAGAGTATGTTGGTGGGTCCAACAATGATGAAATGATAAGTTCTTTTGAAGTAAGGGGTGCCTCCCCTTTATTGGTTTATGATGGGTTGGTGGGTGAGGGCCCATTTATGGGTGTTGATGATGGCTTGAGGGGTAGTAATGGTGGGTTGGTGGGTCCTCTTGAAAAAGTCAATGCCATTTATGGCATTGCTCCTACCACCATTGATGGTAGATTAGGTGGCTTGGGTTTTGATGGATTAGATGGTTCCATGCTTGGTGGGCTATTTGATGGGCTATCTTTTGATGGGATGAGCGTGGATGGTACGAATGATAGCATGATGATGATAGGCGGGACGGATCTTGATGGGATGTGCTTGGATGGTGGAGATGGTGAGCTGATTGCTTTGGATGGTTCGGATGGGAGGATAGGGTCAGGATGGATGGTTGGCCCCATTTTGATGGATTGGGTTTGATGGGTGGTTTGGATCTGACGAGTGACAAGCCTTTTATTGACGGCTTGGGTCAAATATTCAACGCAGATTTTGAGGTAGTGATGGGACATGCAGCTATTGTCGAGGATCGAGATGCCGGTCCAGTCAGCTGTTGGAGTGGCCCGAGTGTTGCAGCTCCTAGGACATTTACTTTCTAGACAGCCCCTGATGTGGCGATCGTTGGTGGTTTGGGTCTACCTGTTGCCGCTTTCTAGGACACGCTTCGCTATGCGATGGGAGAGTTAGGCTTTTTCCGACATCACGAGATTGATCTGTTGGATGAGGGCATGCCTATTTTTTATGATTCTCTTATTGATTTGGGCCTCCAGATTGTTGAGGCCGTGTCTATCCGTACCTGTCGCCTACAGCTACGTAGTACATGCTTCAAGAGACTGCGTATCTGGATCGAGAGTTTGATGACTTCCGAGGTCTTTGAGCTAGACTCCTTAGGCTTCTAAGAGGTCCTCCATTTTCATCGAGTTCACCTGGATTGGTGACTGTTGAGAGTAGCGTCTTATGATTGGGCTCCGGCGTTAAAACTGTTCTCATTCAACGATTTGGAGTTGGGTCCATCTCTGAAGGAGTTCGCTCGCTTGTCCGGACTTCCTCTTACTTAGGAGTCGTACGTCCCTTCATCCTAGCCGGTTCGTCCTTCCGACTTAGGACCATGGTTTGGCTCTTCGGCCACCTTTCCCACTATGGAGTGTCTAGCTGATGAGTTCTTGCTCGAGCTGTTGTGTGATCGATGTTCGACCACTCGAGGGGGCCTAAGATCCGACCGTTAGCTTCAGTGCTTGAACGCACTGATCTTTTGTGTCCTAGCAGAGCTGATATTCTATAGATGGCTGCGGTCATCCTTAGGGATCTTATTTGACGTCTTTTGCCCAGTAGTGCTGGCAGAGCTATTTTTGGGTTTGTCCAAGTGTTCGCTCGGGCAAACTCTCATCCTTAGAGGCTACTGTACGTTTCTTCAAGTATCTTCTACTCTGTCTCTCTTTTCTTTTTCACTCTTTTACCTGCTTGTACCTCATATTTAGGCCATGCTCCTCCTTAGGTGTGGTTGTGGGGGCACCTGCACATGACCCCTCTTCTCTCATAGCTGGATTCTCATCGTGGTGATGTGATGTCTTTACTACTTGACGACCTCCCTCTCGGCGTGAGGCTACAGAGGTACTCTATCGCCATATGTTCTCTCAACTTCATGGGTAGGAAGTCAGCTGGGAAGCTCCATGACTTTACCGTATGCCGTTGATTTGTAGTGTCGCTCGTACTCCTATGTTGCTGTTGGGCTTCTGAGGGTGCTTCTCTTATCATCCCGTGCAGTTTCTTCGGCAATTTGGCTTTTGGCAGGACATCCCTCACTTTGCCTTCTCGAAATTTGGGCATGCTTCTCTTCCTTCAGGCTTGACGGCCTTTTATCGATGAGTCTGGACTTCTTGGCAAGGCTGCTTAGATGCAGCGGCTTTGGAGTTCGAGTCCTAGGCTCCTCCTCTAGCGACTGTGTCATATCAGTGATGGGTGGCGGAGCAGTTGCTTTACCGTCAGGTCCCTGGTTGGCATTTGGCGAATCATGTGGATGATCGGGACATTGTCGGTGATGCGGCTTCATCCTCATCAGGGGTTGATGACTCCTTCGAGGAGTTCGAGGAGAGGCCTTTTATCGACTCGTCATTCTTGCTTACTACTCATGGCCATCTCATTTCCAAACTCGCCGTCCTTCGTCATGCTTGTGAGGATATGGCCCGTTGTCTGGTGGTGGGGCACCGGTATGATGAGAGCATGATTGCATCACGCCGCCTGGTGAGGGACGAGGTCTTCTACCTGCGTATGGAGGTGGAGAGACTCAGGTAGAGGCTGTCGGTGTATGAGGATTAGGGTGGAGGCTTACCTGTTGATCCCTGACTTGCTAGCTACTTATTCTGTGCATGTATTTTTAATTTGTTTTTGTAAAGAAAAGAAAACAATGTGCTTGTATACAAAACAGGTTTGAAAGAAAAAGAAATTTTGCTTATGCCAAATTTGTTCGTGCTTACTCATGTTTGGATTTGTGCTTTGGATGATTGAGATCAGAATATTGTGCTCAACCCACATTGAGTTCAATAGTCTGAGTTGTGTACTAGGGATCTTAGTTCTCTGAGAGTGTGTATTAGGATCGTGCCCTTTGGATTTGGGCAAAGTCTAATAGAATACTGATTCGGTGTTTATCTTTTCCTTGTATCTCTTCGTTTTTCTCCTTGCTTCAGCTTCCTCTATACTTGCACTTTTGATTTATTTATTTTTTATTTCTTACCACTTTTGCCCGTAGCACCTTTTCAGGTTTTCACTACAAATGGCTTTCCCGTCGTTTTTACCCGTTGCGTCCTTTTGGATTTTCACTGTCCCGAGTTTTAGTTCTTGCCTGTCCCTTTGTAGTTGTGCTTTTTTTACCCTTGTCGTCTTTTTAGGTTTTCACCGAGTCCGCTACATGCCCGCTGTTTTTACTCGAGTCACCCTTTCGGGTTTTCAACTTGCCCTTCTTGCTTAGGCATGTTGGGTTTTTTTGAAGTGCCGAGAGAGACAAAGAGGTTTCCTTCATAACCGGCCGATTGGTTACCCTCCTGTCATTGTCTTTGATCACAATCATAAGTTGTTTTATGTTGGTCAGATTATTTGGGGATGTGGGACCTTATTTTCTTGTCTTCTTTTATAGTTTCTGTATTTTCTTCTTCTTCTTTTTGTCTCTTTTTTGTCTTTTTTTTCTTTTTTTTATGGGAGAAATGATGGGTACTCTCTTCTCCCCCCCCCACCCCCCCCCCCCCCCTTTTATTTTGTTGTTGATCCTAGCTTTGCGATTGTAATCATTGACAAGGTTAGGTGTGGTTACCCGTGATAGATTTTCACGTTGTCAGCGTTGATGGGCTCAGGAAGATCCTCTCCTCTCAGACTGGTGAATCGAATAGTGCCTCCTGGGAGTATCTCCTAAATGATCAGTGGTCCGTCTCACGAGGCTTTGAACTTTCCTCTGGGATCTAGCAAGTGCGGCGGTAAGATACACTTCATGACCATGTCACCGACTTTGAAGCTCCTCTTCCAGGCCCTCTTGTTTTAGGCCCATGCGATCCTTCTTTAATAACATTGCGAGTGGCCTAACGTATGCATGCGCTTTTCATTTGCTAGATGCAGTTGATCATATCTTGCATGTTGACACTCGCCTTCCTCGACTTCGCTCTCTAACAGTATTCGGAGTGATGGGATTTCGATCTCGACTAGCAGCACCGCTTCCATTCCGTATGAGAGTTCGTTAGAACACCGTGAAAATTGGGGAAAAAAAAGGACGGATTTCGAGACAGTTCTAGACCGTCTCTAAAATTGCTTGGTTTAAAGACACTTTAGAGACGGCCGTAAACCGTCTCTAAAATTTTAGACGACCCCCGACCGTCCTTAATATTGTCTTAAAAATTTGAACGTCTAAAAATCATTTAAGACGGTCGTTGACCGTCTTACATGCAGTCATATGAGACGGTCCTTGACCGTCTTATACGCGGTCATCTGAGACGGTCATTGGCCATCTTTTACCTATAATCTAAGACTGTCAAAGACCGTCTCTATTAGAGACGATCCTTAACCATCTTATAGCCTTGTTAAAGACCATCTCTATTAGAGATGGTCCAAAACCGTCTCTATTAGAGACTATCAAAGACTTTCTCTATTAGAGACGGTCGTTAGCTGTTTTATTTCCCTGTGAAAGTCCGTCTCTAATAGAGACTGTCAATAACCGTCTCTATTAGAGACTGTCAATGACCGTCTCTATTAGAGACGGTCCTTAACCGTCTTATAGCTGTCATTTGTGACCATCTAATGTTACCAACCAAAAAATTATGAATTTCGAAAAAAAAAATATTTAAGAAGGTTAGAAAAAATAATTAACAATGTTTAAAAAATAAAAATAAAAAACTGTGATTTTATAAAAATCTAAATTTTGAAAAAAAAAAATTAAGAACTTTGAATAATGTTGATAACTTTGAAAAAAAAAAAAAGATTTCGATAAAAAAATGATACTTTGAAAAAGAAAATATTAAAAATTAAACAAAATTGTGAAAAAATTAACAAATTGTAAAATATATATATATATATATATATATATATATATATATATATATATATATATATATCTATATATATATATATATATATATATGTTTTAAAAAAGAAAACTAGATTTTGTATTTTGACAAAAAAAATAAAAAGTTATATAATAAGATTTCGATAAAAAAATGATATTTTGAAAAAGAAAATTTAAAAAATTAAACAAAATTGTGAAAAATTTGACAAATTGAAAAAAAAATTTAAAAAAGAAAACTAGATTTTGTATTTTGACAAGAAAAATTGAAAAGTTATATAACAAAAGTGTGCCCACTAAAAAATAATATTTTGAAAAAGAAAATTTAAGAAATTAAATAAAATTGTGAAAAAATTGACAAATTGTAAAAAAATATTTTTTTAAAAAAAGAAAACTAGATTTTGTATTTTGACAAGAAAAATTGAAAAGTTAGATAACAAAAGTGAGATTTTGATGATGTGTTGTATATCCTTGTCACCCCTATGTTTCTCCAACCCATTTTTAGGCCAGGTATAAAAAATTGTGTAGATTTAAATCTTAAGTGGACCACACCACGGGAAAGAATGATAATATAGTACCTCGCCATTAAAAATTATAAAGAGCCCATCGTAAGGTTTTAGTAATGTTTATTTGCAATCTAACATGTTGATAATGTAAAGATCTAGATGAAGGTAAACTACAAAGATCAAATTGATTCAAAACTTTTGTGGCCTTCAAAAGGTTTTTAATAGTTATTCATCATTGTTTTGATTGGTATGACCCACCTGAGATTATTGAGTTCTTATGATTTGAAATCACATCCTAAAATATGATGGAAAAATATACGGACGGTGTCGATATACATAAAATATATCAAGGTGGGCCCTACACGGTTAGAGTAACACCCATGAAGGAGTTACCTAAATAGTGAAATGGTACTATAAGGTCACCTCATGGGAACTTCCCATGAGGTTAATCTGTGTGCGCCCCACCATGATGTATGTAGAACACTAACACCATGCATTTGATGTGTCTCGTTTAAGTCCAAAAATCAGTCGTATACGAAACTTAGGTGAGTCATAGCATCTAAAACTATGTGAAGACATCCCTAAAACATATAAAAGCATTTAATTGGTGGGGCCCACATGAGTTTTGGATGTGTATGAAACTTGGGCTGACTCCTTATCTAGGTGGGACACATAATGAATGGGTTAGATCTATGAACCACAACTAGGTGGGCCCAATAAATGATTATGAATGTTTTATTGAGAGGGTAACCCTCTTAACTATAGTATGTGGTGTGGCCCACCCAAGTCATGGATTGACTTTATTTTTAAGCTCGTGGCCCACCATGGAATGGTGCATCTAACTGACGGGGCAGATCCAAAGTTCAAGTGGACCCACCATAGAAAAGAGTGGGATAGTGACACCCACTATTGAAACCTTTTTAGGGCCCGCCGTGATGTTTATTTGAGATCCAACCTGTTTATAAGTTAATACAAACATGGAATAAGGGAAAACATATATATTTTAGCTTGGTTGAAAACTTTTACGGCCCAAAGTAAGGTTTTAATGGTAGGCATTCAATCCCCACTGTTTTTTGTGATGGGGTCCACTCGAACTTTGAATCTGCCTCATACTTTGGCTCAATCACAAGAAGTTTTTAATGTTGGATATTCAATCAACACCATTTCATGTGGTGTGGACAAAATACTTGGATGAATAGGAAAAACAAATTTCATATTGATCTGAAACTTTTTTGACCCCCGAAAGGGTTTCAACCACTACCAAAAAAACGATCAAAGGCTATGGACCATGTTGATTTTTAGCTACGGATATAAACCATAGCTATATTGCTACGGTTTAAAACCGTAGCTAAAAAAATTAAACCGTAGCTAAAAACTAATGCCACCACCCATGCCTGCACCATGTGACAACCCCATAAGCAACTCTACAAGGCCCATTAAAATTTTTATGCTCCATCTAATACGTCTACACATTTTAAAAGATCATTTTAGGGCAAGATCCTAGAAAAGGAAGTAGATCAAAGGCTCAAGTGGACCACACGGTAGGAAAAAGTGGAGATTATATATGTACCATTGATCGATGGTGTGGTTCAATTAGCCTTCGATTTTCCTAGATTTTTGGGCCATTCTGTATAAAAAAATTTACAAAATTAATGGACGGAGTGGATTTATCAAATGCATCATGATGGACCCCACAAAGCTCCTGATTGGACCGTCCGTCCAGAACCCGTCAAACGTGCAAATGCAGAGGACGCAACAACGGCTACGGTTAATGGGATTTTAGCTACAGTCTAAAACCGTAGCAGAAAAAATGCAGAAACTCAGCCCGCGCGCTGCCCTTTTTCTCCTTCCCCCTCAAACAAAACATTCTAAAATTTCTCTCCCTCCACTCCGGGGAAAAAAACCCAAGTCCGCGAGTCCCTTTTCTCTCTCGTGCACTCTCTCTCTTGCTCCACTCTCCCTCTCTCACTCCCTCTCCCTCTCGACCCTAATCCCTACCTCCCTCTGTCACTCCCTCTCCCTCTCCCTCTCCCTTTCCCTCTCTCGTTCCCTCTCCCTCTCGACTGCAACCCTTGAGCGATGCACCCCCTTCACCCGGGCGAAAATCCACCCCTATAGCCCCCGCCCTTCAACTCTTCTCCGTCTCTCCTCTCTAACCAGGCACCATATATTCTAAGTTTTATTTTGAGTTTTTATTTCTAAATCTTCAAATACACAGATTAGGGTTTCGTTTCCTGTAAAATTTCTAACAGGAAAAGGATTTAGGGTTCTGTAAAATCTGTAACAGGTGAAAATGGGAATGTTTTTTTTTACAAGGTATTTAAGGATTTTTTTTTTTGTACACTTAGGGCTTTCGATCTTCCTCTATTCAATTGATCCAGTGTCAATTAACATTTATAGGTGTCTCTCTCTCTCCCTCTCTCTCTCTCTCTCTCTCTTTATTTCTCTCAATTGATCTAGTGTCGATTAACATTTAAGGATTTTTGTTTCCTATAAAATCTGTACACCAGCCATTTACTTTGTGTCTATCAATGTTTATGATGATGGTTATTATTATTTTTATAGCCACTTATTAGAACGGTCAGCATTATATTTTATACATAAGGGTACAAAAAAACAATTTATAGTTATAAAGGATACAAAGAAGAAGAACGAGGGCGCTCTTCAACTTTATTGGGCATCCCCTGTTTCAGAGGCTTAAGATCTTTTACCTGCTCCCTGCATCAAAATAGCAATTTCTCACATGTTGAATAGCTCCTTTCTTCCACTAGATTAATATTAGAGCAAATGGTATAAAAGTACATACATATATTAAGCACATTTTTGCTAACAAGGTGTGATTTTAAGACTAACTGTCAGCAAGTTCAGAAAATGTAAACAGAATCTTCTTCACTAGAATGGAGAAGTAATTAGAAATATGGGTTGATGCTTGTCTAAAGAAACTACCAAGAGAGAGAAAAATACATGAACAAGAAATTACCTGTGGAATGTTGTTAAACTGGAGGACATGATCAGATAGAGTTGAGCCCGAAAACACGTCACCCCCAATTGCAATTCCTGTAGAGAAGTCAATGCATATCTGGAATTTATAAGAGCCTTAGATTCATGCACAAAACGGTAGCTCAAATATAAAAGCTAAATAATATTAGTCATGTTGATATAGATACCTTCACATATTCCATCTGTTACATGTGCAATTGTGTTGTACAATTCACTTGGCATTCCTCCTTAAGATTATAAAACCAAAAGTCTGGGTCTGATTAGTTTTGCCAACCACACACCAAAAGGAAATGTGTTTCAATTTATGGTTATAAACAGTAGTTGGGGAGATAGAAAAATAATGGCTAGCATAGGATAGAGGGTTTTGAGTTTGAAAACACCCCAAATTGAGTATAGAGGTATCTCTGAATGCAAATTGACTAGTCTGTCCCAAAAATAAAAGGAAAAAGATTACCATTTCTGACCATTTCTTAATTAAATCCCAATGCTAACATCAAGTGGTGCTTTCATTACATTACTTACCATTTCTTAATTAAATTGAAACATAGCATATTTTTTGGAAACAATTGATGATCAAGGCCGAGCCTCACATAATGGCTGGTCCAGAGAATGATGGAACCTTTCTAGTATAATAGATATAGATTGCCCATTTTCTATCTAGTGATTAGATGGTTAGGATCACCATTAATTTCAGGTACAATGGAGCACGTAGTTTAGTGATCCAAACTATTGATATGATTGGCTCAATCTGGATACCCCATAGAACACACCAATCCTTCAATTACTCTTCAATATGTGTAATCCCAAATCCTTCAATTAGTTGTCAGCAGATAGGCTATTAATTAAAAAAGAAATGTGACAACATTCTACATTCAATGAAGAGAAGGCCAAAGTTCCTTATGCATTTATCATTTTTCTCTTTAATTGTCAATGGCAACATTTTCTAACATGGATTACCTCTGGTTGATATCTTTTTTTTTTTTCTTTCTTTCTTTCTTTCTTTCTTTCTTCATGAGTGTTTTAATTTTATAGAAAGAAGAACAAGGTTAAGAAGTAATAAAAATTTAACTGATACGGACTTCGAAATTTCATGCATTTGTATATATGCTAACATAGCAACGGCCATTTCCTCTAACCTCCTACATGTTCCTGTGACCACATGTAGTTAGTTGCATCATGCATAGGGGCACCATTGCCCAAGGTAGGTAATTGATCACTAGACTGCTTTGCAACTCCAGACAGTTGACTTAAAGAATGTTGCTGCCTTGCCTGCTGATCTAGTTGCTGAAGTTGTTGCTGTCTCTAGAGCTCTTGTAGTTGCTTGTGCATGACTTGCTGTTGCCACAATTGCATATCATCTAAACCCATCTGGTGGGTCGATAAAAGCAGCCAACAAATGTTTTATTTTCTCCTCTTTAATTTAATTATATTTGCTAACCAATTGAAAAGGAGTTTTGAGTCTCAGGGTTCAAGATTGAAGAATTCAAGAATTAAATTATCTGTCATGTTTGGCAGCCTTTAATTAGAATCCTCCAAAATGTGTATTAGATTATAATTGTGATTCATTGCAGTAGTGCATTCCAATGCACCCCGAGTAAGTTTCTTGGCTGACATGTAATCTTTATGTATTTTACTGTTTAGTGGTTACCCTGATTGTATGTATATCTTTCATCTGTGTGTGTGTGTGTGTGTGTACACATGCGTTGACATGAAAATTCCTAGATTTGACAGAGGCATCATTATCAGGTGCAACAACATCCATTTTATCAGCACTTGCAACGATGTTTTTCTTCTGAATGGTATGTTTTACTTGTACATTTTCTTCTTAAGTAATTAACAGTATTTATAGATCGATACATGCTTCATTCTTCTTGCCTTCGGGCTTCAATCTAATGCTTTATTGATCACTTCGTTTGTTTATCCTCACAAGCACCACATGTAGGATTTGGGACTGGATTTTGAATTGTTTGGGGCTGGCTTGTTAGGCCATTACTATTCAAAATTTTAATTTGCTCAGCACAGCTTTTAGAGGATGGCCTGTTTACACCCTAAACTATTCAAATGAAGCAGATACAGACTCTATTTCAACATTCAGACTAGGGATGGAGTACAAAAGGTGAGATCAATGAAATCTAACCAAGTGACCCAACTATCATTTCCCTAACAATTTAAAAATCATATAACACTTGTGGGGCATGTTCAGTGCCTAGTTATTGGTTTTCTAAACATGGCTGATTAGACTTGCTTAATAACTCTGGATGAATGTGGCACTCCATTTTGCAGATCATACGTCTTTTCGTTTATATTGAGGAGAACCATGGAACACAATTGGCTTTTCAATTTCTGAGCAGTGTGTGTTCGTGGTCCTTTAAGCATTCCTTTTGATATGTTTGTGGTGCTTTTCAGTTTCTTTTCCCATATTTTCTACTTATTACTTGATTATGTACTTAAGTTGCATGGGTTTGTGTTTGTTTGGAAAACAAAAGCTCTTTTGAATAATTCTAATGTCATAATGTAGTTTTCCAAACTCAATTTATGGATCTGACAGGTTTCAAATCAAAGCTGTCAAACTCAATTTATGGATCTCAATGCAGATGTCTTATGGGCCACAGATTTTGGCGAGGTTGTTATATTAAACGTAAGGCCTGTTTGGATGCAAGGCATGCTCAATTGAATTGAACTAAAGGAAACAAAGAAAAATAGGAAAAAACAATCTTGAATCAGGTATCATTATTCTAATTTGAATGAGGTTGGCATTGCATATCCTGTATTTTAATTCAGACTCAAAATCATCTGAATTTGCAGTTTCGGCCTTTTCCCCTCTAGCAGTGTGCTTGCTACTCGTTTTTTGTCAAAGCGAATGCTTTTTTGAATTTGAACGAAATTAAGGGCCTGCTTCCCACCTAAATGAAACTAAATGGCGATTTCAACTACTACCCATTTAGCATATTCATCTTCATTTTCTTTTTTCTTTTTGCATGCTCCAGGCGGAAGTAGAGATCAGCTGTGAGCCATCTGTCAGGATTTTTTTCTTTTCTAGACATAGAAATCGATTGAATTTTTATATGAATTGTATTGGCAGGGTGTTCTTACAGAGACAACAGCTGAGTTAGCGGCTTTGCTATCACTGGGAGCTGCCATAATTAGAAAGTTGAAGCAAATCAGTTCATGAGGGTGAGTACTATTCTGATGCATCTATTTTTGCACAAGTGGTCCCTATGTTTCATTAATTCGCACCAAGGACATGATGTGCCCGGGCATTGATGGAATATGGCCCAAATTTTCTTATAGATCGGATGATTCTATCCATCCTAACTTTTCAGAGGCTATTGAACAAGCAAGGTGGAAAGCGAGCTACTTGGGAGTATCCATTTGCTGTGGCTGGTGTAAATATCACATTCATGATCATGCAAATGCTAGATTTGAACTCCCGTAAGAGTCATCCCTATCTCTCTCTCTCTCTCTCTCTCTCTCTCTCTCTCTCTCTCTCCCTCCCTCCCTCCCTCCTGTAAGCAGTGATATTACTCTTTACAAGATAGAGATTATGTCAGGTAAATTTGGACTGTTGGTGTCAGATGGGCAACTCAGCATTCTTGAGAAGCTGACCCGAAATAGCTAAGACAAAGCTATGATGATGACACACATATACATATAGATGGAATGAGTGTTTTCCTTTTTCTTTTTTCTTTTATGTAATTATTGCCACGGATATTAGTAATATTCTCAAGGCATTGGTATCATCATATCATGATCCTGGTATGAGCACTGCATGAATAATGTTGTGTTTAGTTCATTGCTCTCTGAATTTGGGTTCCGGTTTTCATGAAACCAAAAATGACAAAAAATATAAAAGAAAAGAAAAGAAAAAGACATGGCACCAATCTCTGCATCAGTGTTTGTAAACGAATCTGTCATAGCCTATAAACTTGAAATTCTATGGAATGTGTAGCTACCTGATTGAGAACTTGTCACTAATGATGGCTTATATATATTTGCAGCAAAACCAAGGACGTTTGTTGGATTGGTTTTCAGCCAAATGCTTTCAGGTTAGACAGAAGTGTCTATGGCCCTCAGACCTGAGAATATGTTTTTATATGTGGGGCAGGCCCGTGGTGTAGTGATCTAGACTGTTGATCTGATGGCCCATTTTGGAATTGGGAATTTCTAAAAAATCTCACTAATATGACAATGCTAACTGATTGGGAAGAAGAAACAACAATGGCCTACTTTTTCAGGGAAAAGGCCAGAGATTGGAACAACTGGGATCTTCCAATCTTTTCATGCCTTGTTTTGCATCTAAACAGGGCTGGCTATTTGGAGATCCTTTTTTTTTTTTTTGACTTTTGCCCCTTTGTTTTTCTAAAGACTAAAAACTTTGATACTAGCAGTGTGCAATGGAGGTTACGCAGGCACCTAGATTACTTAGAAATTGTGTACGTGGCATACAGGTCATTGAACTGTCCAAATTATGGCCCAGTTTAGATGTATAATGAACAGAAAAGTTATGCTTGTTTGATCATCTATTGGTTTTGTGCTAAGTTATTTGATGGAAATGATGCCCATGGATCAGTAATCCAGACCATTCATCCATTGCATCCCAGTGGACAGATTGTGCCCTGAGAATCCCCTGGATTTGTTCCATCCTTTTAGCAACAAATCTGGGACTTCTCTCAATCGGAACTAACCACCTACAGGCACCTATACTGCTATATGCAGTACAAGGAATTTTTTAGCTCCGTGATGTAAAAAAGGTTTTTTTTTCCTTATCTTTTCCATTTCGTGGCTGAACACCCATACTGCAAATTGTGGTAGAGGTGCCTGGAGGTTATCAGTTCTCTTCTTTAATTCAGTGTGGGTCACTTGATTCTCCTACTATAGTCCACAAATGGAAATGTTAACATCGTCTCACAGTAGATTCTTTTTTTTTTTGCTAGTTATGTTGTTTGTCGAAGATCCTAAAATTTGATATGGGTTACAAGAATTTGCAGCCCCAAACAAATCACTATTCCAAAATTGAAAGCCTACCTAACGATTTGTAGCCCTAAACAAATCACCAAAGAAGAAACTGACGTATCGACTCACCAATCGAAAGTTTCCCTATGCAGTAAGTTGTGTACACATATCCCTTTTTATATTCAAGCCATTCCCTTGATTTATGCTGTCACGCCCCAAACCCGGAAATCGGATTCACAGGAATCCCGATCGCCAAATTCGGTGCCGATAGCCTCCATAATATCCCATTCTCGGCTCCTAGTGTCCAAAAGCTAGATTTCCGATCCTGGGATCCTACAAGGAGGATTTTTTTTTAAAGTACATTTAACTCATAATAAGCATAACCATAAAATTACCCAATTTACAAAGGCAACATTATCATCACATATCCATTAATATAATCATTTGAGTACAATGCTAAAAGGAAATACATAAATTGAAAATCAAGCTCCAGAAGGTCGCTGCACGCTTCCAAGCTCAACACTGCGGCGACCTAACATCACCTGCACGCATCTATCGTGCATAAGCTTATAGAAAGCTTAGAGGGTGGTGTAAGTGTGTGCATAAGGTAAGTGCCAAGTAAGCAATATCAGAGTAATCAGAGTAAGAGAAAATACTGATAAACCCATAATCATACTATATCAGAAACACTAGCAAGATCATAAATCATACGAAATCAGAGGAATGCGAAAACATGCTGATAGGCCCATGAATACCATCAGTCTTATCCAGGCTATGCGACGCAGAAATATAATGAAAACAATATCATATACTGATGAAGCAATGTAGATCAACTATGCAATGCAGAGACAACAAGCCAAATATCAGATGCCGCTGATGCAATGCATTATACAAATCCTGATGAGTCCACGAATACCGTCAGTTGTATCTAGGTCATATAAATGCATAAACATAGTAACCCGAAATGCCATATGCGTCGGATGTAATGCGATATGTGGTGCGAATGGAATGACCATGCTGGAGTGTGAAGTCGGGATGATAGTACGTAGTATCGCAGGTCACGGGGTCCATCACAAGGGACTTCTATCCAAACCAGTCCCATACCTAAATTTGGATAGTCAGACTCAATGTGATAAACTCCTGATCTCAGGTTAGTCGCGCGCCCAACCGAAATCCTGGTCATGCGAATGTACACGTAACAAATGGTTGCGCACCATCCGCCCGAGTGGATAGTGAATGAATGAATGAATGAGTATGCAATGCCTGCTCAATAAGTCCACATATCAGTATGGTTCCTCTCTGGAAAATCACCGGGGTCTATTACACTCCAAACCAGATTGCCGCCCCATCGCGCGCAACAAGGTGAGTGGAAGAGACCTCACTATCCGCCTGCCAATATCGGGCCCGGCTCGTCGATAGCGGACCCATTCCTCGAGCTGGTCAGACTCAGCCTAGCATTGTCCCCTCCTCTCGGGCAGGTAAGGTCGTACCCCCTTCCAACCGACCACGACACAGTGGGAGACGCGGCCTAACGGTATACGGCCCTCATGCGCTTATGCATCCACTCGGTCTAGACGTTGGAGCAACCTCTGGAACCAAGAGGGTTTAGGGACTTTCACCCAGGGATATCTATAGCACCCCATGTAGAACAGATTTTCGGTGTCCTGTCTGGCCATCTACGATATGCCTGTGGAGGCTACAACCCTGATGTCGCTAGGGCTCACAATGCAAGATGCATGAGTCATACAATCCAGTCATGCATCAACTCTGCGCATACCGTGCACTCATGTAAGATAACCTCCGCCTATCAGGGAGTCTCATAACAATCTGCCTAATGAAATATGCAATGGTCAACCACATCTCATAACAAACATGCAGATGATGCGTATGGGCATGTTTTATAATGCTATGCAATCACATACTTATAATCGGTATCAATGACCGACATCGAAAATCGACCTCGATAATGTGGACATTTAACCAACATTGCCCCTGAGGAATGGCCTTCATAGATCCTAACATATAGTGGACCCATGACCTCTCACAAGGGTTAAATATACAACACCATGGGCCTCACTTAAGAGCCATATATACACAACAGGTGGGCCCTGCTCATGGGTTTCAAATACATGACCTCTGGGCCCTACACTCCTTCAGCGACATCATCTCACGATCGCGGGCCTAATACATATCACAATGGCCTTGCCCATAGGCCACGAATACACCACAACGGGCCTTGCCCATGGGCCATGAATATATCACATTAGACCTCAACTATGGTTCACATATACATCATAAAAGTCTCGACAATCGGAATCGGCTTTGATGCTCGATCTCAACAATCGGGATCGATCGATAATCAGAATCGGTAAACCGGTCACGATAATCAGCCTCGATCGCTAATCCGAATCGGCAAATCGGTCACAACAATCGGATAGATAGATAATCAGGATCGGTAAATCGGTCATGATAACTGAGATCGATCGATAATCAAAGTCGGCAAATCAGTCACGACAATCGGATTGATCGATACTCAGAATCGGCAAATCGGTCACGACAATCGGATCAATTGATAATCAGAATTGGCAAATCGGTCACGACAACCGGATCAATCGATAATCAAAATCGGCAAATCGGTCACGACAATCGGATCAATCGATAATCAGAATCGGCAAATCGATCACAACAATCAAATAGATCGATAATCAGAATCGGTAAATCGGTCACGATAACTGGGATCGATCGATAATCAAAGTCAGTAAATCGGTCACGATAATCAGCCTCGATCGCTAATCAGAATCGGTAAATCGGTCACGATAATCGGATCGATCGATAATCAGAATCGGCAAATCGGTCACGACAACCGGATCAATCGATAATCAGAATTGGCAAATCGGTCACGACAATCGAATCAATCGATAATCAGAATCGGCAAATTGGTCACAACAATCAGATAGATCGGCAATCAGAGTCGGTAAATCGGTCACGATAACTGGGATCGATCGATAATCAAAATCGGTAAACAAGACCTAAGGGAAGGTCATAATGTGGACATCCAACCATCATTGCCCATCAATGTGGTCATTTAACCAACATTGCTCCCAAGGAGTGGCCCACATAGAGCCATACGCATAGTGGGCCCATGACCTTACATAAGGGCCTAATATACATCGCCATGGGCCTCACTCATGGGCCATAAGTGTATCACAATGGGCCACGCCCATGGGCCTCGAGTACATCACAATGGGCTGGAAAATACATGTCATTGGGCCTTACTAAATGGGCCGAAAATACATCAAAATGGGTCACGACTTATAGCTTAAATACATCTCCATGGGCCATGACCCATGGGCCTTAGTACATCATGATGGGTCGCAACCCATGGGCCTCAAATACATCAAGTGGGCCGCATCGACGGACCGCACCAACGGGCCTCATATACACAAGGGTGGGCCCTGCACATGGGCCTTAAATATATAACATGTGGACCCTCCACATGGGCCTTATATACATCAAGTGGGCTACAACAACGGACCATAAACAAATCAAAGGTGGGTCTCACAGATGGGCCACAAACATATCAAAGGTGGGCCTCACAGATGGGCCATAACTACATCAAGATGGGCCTCATACACATACCAAGGTGGGCCTCAATGGACGGCCATAAATAAATCAAAATGGGCCCCATACATATACCAAGGTGGGCCTAAACAACGGGCTTGATACACATCAAGGTGGGCCTCAATAACGAGCCTTGAATACATCACAATGGGTCTCAACCCACGGGCCCCAAATACATCACAATGGGCCTCAACCCATGGGCCCTAATACATCACAATGGGCCACATCACATGGGCTTTATATATCTTAAATGGACCACACCAATTGGGCCCCATGCATACCAAATGGGCCACACCCAAATATAAGTGGAGATAGTGATTTTTCCACCATTAAGGATTCCCAGAGCCCACACTAACATTTATTTTCTATCCAATCTGGTCAAAAGGTCACGCAAACCTGGATTAAGAGGAAAACACCTTTCCTACTAATCCAAACTTTTGTGACAACAAAAGGATTTCAATGGCAGGGACTCAATCCCCACTATTATTTGCAACGTGGTCCACTTGATCCTAAATCTGCCTCATTCTTTAGCTCATGCCCAAAAATGAGCTTTCCAAATGGTTGGAAGGCTTGGGTGCAACACATGCATCATGATGGATCCCATAGATGGATGGATCTGGCTCATTCTTTAGCTCATACCCAATAATGAGCTTGCAAAATGGATCGATGGCTTGGATGCAACACATGCATCATGGTGGGGTCCAATACGCATCCAACAGCCAGCAAAATGGCCGGACGGTTTGAATGAAACACATACATTACCGTGCGATCCACCGTCCGCCTGGACGGTGGCAATAAAGTGCATGCATCAATGTGGTTTCCACTTGGGGCCCACCATGATGCTCAATTGCAATCCAACCCGTTGGTAAGGTCAGGCGGACCTGGATGAAAACGAAAGACAAATTCCACCTTGATCCAAGACTTATGTGGACCCAAGAATAGGTTTCAATGGCAAACAATACAACCCACTGTTTCTTCTGATGTGGGTCACCTGAGCCTTGAGTGTTGCTGAAATTTGGAGGGGGCCTACTGATGGAGGTGGCCCACCATATGAACGGGTTGGATGGAAAATATACATCAGGGTGGGGCCCACGGCTGGGACCGTGGGTCCCTGCCAATCGACCGCCCGCCCGCTGGTGCAGGCGCTGTCAGCGCGTCTGACAGCAGCAGCAGCTGTATGTTATGGTTATTTTTTTTTTTTTTTTGAAATTACAAGAAACTGCAGTTTTGCATGTGTGGGGCCCGTATCAGTGGAATCTAACCCTGCTGTTGGGTCCCATGGCTTAATACAAGGCAAACGAGCCCAATATTGAATATATTTTGATGAATAGACATAGTAGGTGATTTTTCAACGGTAACCACTACAGTTCCTCATGCAATGGCCCACCAGATACTCAGATCAGCTTCATTTTTTGGCTCAATGGCTAAAATGAACCCGAGAATGGAATGGACGGTTTGGATTAGGTCCATACATCAACATGGGGCCTGCATAAGCTGCCAACCCCAAAGCTTGAACCAAGCTTATATCTTTGTGCTGTCTTGACAGCAACTACTCCATCATTCCATGCTTCACTGACGTCCAGCGTCCTGGACGGTTTTGGATGCAACACATGTTCAGGTGGGCCCCACCTTCACACGTACGGTTTAGGTGGGCCACCATATGCATGGATGGTGTGGATAAAACATTCATCAAGGTGGGGTCCATCCAAGTGGGCCACACATCACATAAAAATGAAAAGAGAGAGAGAGAGAGAGAGAGAGAGAGAGAGATGGGCCACACATCCCGTAAAAATGAAAAGAGAGAGAGAGAGAGAAGCACCCACCTCTAGATCAACTCATTCTTTAATCCTTCGGGTCTTCAAGCCTCCAAGGATCCTTTTCAACGGTGGAGATGGGCTTCTAATGGCAGGATTGAAGGGGATCTAAGGTGTAAGAGGGCTAGCCATGGAGATGGGTTGGGACGTCCATGGCTCTAGCAAAGGTTGGAGAATAAGGAAGAAAGAGGGAGGGAGAGAGAGATAAGAGAGAGAGAGGTTATTATGGCTTGTCATAATGGTGTAAGGCCATCATTAATGCCTAGGTAAGGGTAGATGTTGACTTTTGGGGAAAAGGTGAAGGAATGATTACCTAGCACATCACCCCATAAAGGCTTAGAAAATTGAGTCATTGCAATAGGTGGGTCCCGCAACGTGCAGTCAACAGTCATTACAATGCGTGGGCCATCACTAGTCATCCGAGCGTTGCATTGACGCACGAGACGCGGCATTGGAACCGTGGCGATAATACGGTCATGACGGTATAAGTTTCGACTCGAGCCGACTCAAATATACTTGACACAACTTAAGATCGCGCGCATATGCCAATAACGGATCGCGGGTCGCTGGAATTCAACCGGAAGGACCGTAGAAGCCTACGGAACGATACAGTCTAGGACACGAGCTTTACATATGCAAAACTAGGCTACCCAAAATTTATGGACAACTCCCATTGCCTTTGATCTGCTAGAACTAGCATGTGTGGATTGGAAAAAGTGTGAATGCACTTGGCGTAATTAGTAGCGATGAGGATCTCCCACAATATTGATAAAACTCTATAAAATAGGAAATAACTCAAATTATTATCATAATATGTTGTGTACTCTCATAGATCTTACAATCAGACTATCAGTATTAATTGGACATGACTCCATTTACATTCAGCATCAAACTGGCTGCAGTCGCTTCTCGTAAGGAACACATAAATCTGGAGCAATGGCTGAACGAAAATTTGAGCACATACAAGGATACTTTTTTTGAGGTGATTCACATACTTTATTTCATTGCCACGGTATGAATGAACTTGTCCTCAATATATGCTGCATTTTTTTCCTCTTAAAGCTTCTTGAACATGAAAATGTTTAAAGTCCACTCATGGACATGTCTTTCTTTCTTTTTTCCCAGGATTGCCTCAAGTTCTTAAAAGAAATACCTTCTGCAGCAACAAATGATGCATCTGCCAATCCTTTTCAACATTCTAGCTCTGTCATGAATCTTTATCTAGAGACAAGTTCTACTCTTTTGAAGGTTTTTGCTTCCAAAATTTCTTTTTCTATTATCTATACACAGCGTCATAGAGAACTATTATGCATATTGTAGTTTACATGAATATTTCACAGGTCCTTCAAGCCCACTCTGGCCAGCTTATCTCCCACCAACTTTCTGAGGAATTGAGAAGGTTGCAGGCATCATCTGTGCATGCTAATCCAAGATTGCAAAATGGTGGAGGTACAAATTCATCAACACATGATGCATCATATCTGATTATTCACTGGCCTCTTTAGATCAACAGAAAATAATCTTTTTTAGCATCTCTTGTCCAAACACAATTCAAAAAGTATGATTATTCACTGGCCCTTTACTCACTGTTGAAGCGTATGTTTGTTAAGTTGCACTATTTGTCATGCAGCACATTGCGAACCTTGCTGGGAACAAAACTCTAGTTTTGCCTGTGCCTGCATTTAACGTCATCAATGGAGGATCACATGGTTTCACTGTCAACCTGAATTTTACGAACCTTGTTGGGAACAGAACTCGGTACAGGTAGATTGTCAATTACTATTTTATTTCCCATCTTGAAGATTTCATTCATCTCAATGCATGTTATCTTTTTCTCTCCATAGGACATGTTTCCGAGGGTGTAAAACCCAAAGGCAGGGGAGCTTCGAAGAAGGCTCCTGCTAGAAAGGTGTGTTTACAAATCCTGAAACATCTTATTTCCCAAGTATCTCCCTGTTTTTGTGGACTTCTCATTGCCTTTTTGGTTTGGGTCTTTCAACAGAAAATGCCGACTGCCGTTGATAGTGAAGAGGAAGATGATAAGGTGCTCAAGCTGAAAGAACAACTGGCAACATATAACATTAATTCTCCTTCAGATCAAACAGGTATATGATCATCCATGTGCAGTAAGCTTTCGAATCAAAGTGAAGCTGAGAATAGGGTGTTAGTTGATTGCAAATTGATAACCAGTAGATGCACATCCATGGAGTTTTTGCTTGCGCTTGTTGAGAAGTTATTTAGCTGTGAGAAGGCATTGGATCTTGTTGTTAATGAGAACTTTAAATAGACATATAACTATTATGTTGGCATTGTGTATGATTGAATGGAAATGAATGATTGTGTTTGATTGAATGAATGAATGATTGTGTTTGATTGAATGAATGAATGATTTAGCCATGAATTGGATCTTGCTTATATGAGTTATCAGGGTGTACTACATTGGTAAGAGCTGCCATTACAAATTAAATTTTTATTAACAATAGGCATTAGCTACGGCTATTAACCGTAGTACTTTATTGAACACCGTAGCTCTTGCTAAATTTAGCCTTTTGCTACGGTTCTCATTCTACTTTTAGCTACAGATAAAATCCATAGCTGTATATAATTTTAACCTACGGACAATATTGCTACGGATTTAATTCGTACCTATAGTTTAATTAGCTACGGCTATTAACCGTAGCCTGTTTCTACAAACTGTAGTTATTGCTAATTTAAGCCAATTGCTATGGTTCGTTGTCAACTTTTAGCTACAGATATAATCCGTAGCTGTAAATACTTTAGCGCTACAGAAGAAACGGCTATGGATTTAATCCGTATCCATTATATCTATAGCTACGGATTGTATCCGTAGCCATAGCTTTTAGACCTATGGCTACAACACCAATGGCTACGGTCGTGCTACAGATCTTAATCGTAGCCATAGGCTTTTAGCTACGGTTTTTAGCTGTAGCCTTTGGCCCATTTTCTGGTAGTGAACACACATTGCGTCCTACCATGCCGTATCCAGTTAGCAATGACATAGTGAATGTATTTAGTTTATCCACACTGTCAATCCATTTTTCTAGATCATTTTAGTGGTGGAGCCCAAAATTAAAGCATGTCCAAAGCTCAAGTGGACCATACCACAGGAAACAGTGGGAAAAATGATTTCCACTGTTGAAATCTTCCTATTGCCTATAGTGATTTTTATTTGTCATCTAACCTGTTCAATAGATCACAAATACATGGATAAAGGGAAAACTAAAATATCAACTTGATCCAAAACTTCAGTGGCTTCCCAAAAATTTTCAATGGTAGACGTTCAGTTTATACTATTTCCTATGATGTGGTCCACTTTAGATTTTTATAGGCTTCATTTTTGAGCTTATGTAATAAAACTATATGTTAAAATGGATGGATGGAGTGGATAAAATGAATAAATCATGGTGGACCCTACAGGATTTACTCAGTACACTTAGGGTATAAGGGGCCCTATAGGGCTTAAAAAAATATATGTGTTCTATCTAAGTTGTCTATATATTTTGAAATATTATTATAGGGAATGAAACCAAAAATCATCTAGATCGAAGGCTAAAGTAGACCATATGGTAGGAAACATGGAGATTAAATCACATGTGTGGATATAATAAATATATCATAGTGGGCCCAATAATACTTGGTGTCCTCACCGTATGACGTCCAAGAGGGAAACGAATTGGCTACGCCCCTTACACCAGACCCGTGGCTGGTAGTCGGTGCTCTATGGGTCCCATATATGTTTCATCCATGCCGTCCATCCATTTTTACATGTCATATTAGGGCTTGATACCAAAAATGAGAGGGATATAAATCTCAGGTGGACCACACCACATGAAAACAATAGTGATTGGATATCCACCATTAAAACCCTCCTAAGGCCCACTGTACTTTTTATTTGACATCTAATGTGTTGATTAGGTCATACAGGCCCAGATGAAGGGAAAAAAATATCAAATTGATCCAAAACTTTATATGCCCCTAAAAGGTTTTTTAATGGTCGATGCTCATTCAACATTGTTTCCTATAATGTGGTCCAGTTGAGATTGGGAAATACCTCATTTTTTGTCTCATACAATAAAATGATATGGAAAAATAGATGGATGGCAGGGATGAAACACATACATCATGGTGGGGCCCATAGAGCACCGACCACCAGCCCTTGGCGCTGGTGTCAGCGCGAGTAGCCAATCGGTTTCCTGAGAGAGACTTCAAGTCTCTCTCTCTCTATCCTCTCTCACTCTCTCAATCTCTCTCTCTCTCTCTCTCTCTCTCTCTCTACCGCACCCTCGCTCTCTCTCGGTCCTCTCTTAACCGCACCCTCTCTCTCTGTCTGTCTGTCTCTCTCGGTGCTCTCTCTCTCGCGCACCCTCTCTCTCTCTCGGTCCTCTCTCAACCGCTCTGTGGTTCCATACAGCCCCAGGCACATAGGTATATCTCCATGCCGTGTCACATTCAATCCGCTCTCGGTCCATTCGCTTAGAAAACAGCTCTCGGTTCTTTCACTTTGAAAACTGCGGCCCTGGTTAATAGCTCAGTGATGAGTCTCCGACCATGGGGCCACCTCGAGGTACGTGTTGCATATCTATGTTGTCCATCCATTTTATTAGCTAATTTAGGGATTTAAGGATTTAGGGATTTGGGGATTTAGGGATTTAGGGATTTATTAGCTAATTTAGGTGTTTAAGGATTTAGGGAATTGGGGATTTAGGGATTTGGGGATTTAGGGATTTAGGGATTTGGGGATTTAGGGATTTGGGGATTTGGGGATTTGGGGATTTGGAGATTTAGGGATTTGGGGATTTAGGGATTTGGGGATTTAGGGCATGTTTGGGCAGTGGGAGGTGGGAGCCACCTAGACGTGTATGGTTTGGTGGGCCGTCCATTTGGATAGCAAGGTCCACCTTATGTGCGGCCCGCCTGATTTATGTGTGGGTTGCACCCAAATAGGGTAAGAGTGGTTGCTTGGGCGGCCATGATTATCTAGGGTTTCCATCATTACTTTTGTAATCTAGGGTTTCGATCATTCCTTTTGCAAATCAACGGTTTTTGTTGCTGTTTTACATTTTCTTCTACCATTCAGTGCAGATCGTGGCTATGAATTTTGTATCTGATGTTATTTTTTCCGGTTGTTTTGGATTTGTTTTTGGATCTAGTACTGTGTATTGAGATCTATGATATTATTCCCTAATGTTCTTTTTGTAGATCTGTTACTCGTTTTATGATATTAGTTTATGTTTCTCGTAGATCTGATTGTTTTGGAGAGAGATTGGCTTCGTTGAGCTTGTTTGTATCTTTCTAGATCTAATTTTACACAGTACTGTATTCAGATGCTTCTTGTGAGGTGGTGAGATTGGGCAGATTGATGTTGTGTCATTTGGTTGGAGGATTTGGTTTTGAGATTTCTCCCATTTTTTTTGGTAGATGTCTTTTCCCAGATCACAAGTGGGATGGGTGAGAATTGGATTTCTTTTTTCCTGATTTCAAGTAGGGACAGAATTCCAATGGGGAGTGCCTCATTTGGTTGCGTTTCTAGCTCTGCAAGGAATTGATCCTGGTTAGGAATGCCTTTGGAATGGACTATTGTGTAGTTTAATGAGGTTTGTGGGGCTAGATTTTTTCATGCTTTGCATAAGGGTGCATATGATGATGCGGTGGTGATGATGGAAAAAAAATACTAATATTAATTCTCATAGATGTAGTGAAGTAATCTATGTGCCTGTGGTCCTCTATCAGAATTCTAGTAATAGTTTTCCTTACTTGCATATATATGTTGTTGGATGTACTTGAGTAAAAATAATTTTAATGAGTTGCATGTAGTGATATATGTGCCAGGCCATGGAATTCAAGTAATACATTTGCTTACATATGTTGCAATATTATCAAAGCTGTAGTTCTTCAAATTTCAGATACTTTAGGGACCGATTAGATACTTGGAAATTATTGAATCGGAAATTAGAGCAACATAGAAAACCCGAAAACCAACATACAAAGTCATAAAAAGGAAATGAAATGAATTTTATGTTTGTTGAATCGTGAATGAAAATCCTTCCTAATGTGTAGGTGCTTGTTTATTTGTCTTATTTAACATTGCCTCTTTCTTTCTGCTAGGATTGTTTCAATCTTATAGTTGAAAAAACAGGTCGTGATCTGATCCCTGCTATGGTCTATGGGTAAGTCATGGACATTGTTCATTTGAATTTTGTACAAATGAATTGATTGTCTGCTGGCAAGGGTGCGAATGTGAATAACTAAACACCGGCCCATATAAGGACACAAGTGATCCCAATTGCATGCGGGCATGAATGACTGTATTTATTACTATTATCATTATTTTGTTTTAGTGTGAGGCATAAATTGCCGATTCCTTATATCCTTTTCTTCTCCGCCTTTATGATTTATATCTTATATAGCATCCCACATTGTTGTGGTTTCTTAAATATTTTGCAGAAGAAATGTAGCGGGTCAAGAATTTGGTGGGATGTATTGTGCAATTTTAACTGTAAAGTAAGAACTTGCATCTTTAAGCCAAAATATAATTTTGCAGAAGATTCAAACTTTCACATTCGTATCTCTTTGCAGTTTTTGTATTCCAGATCATAATTGTTTTGATACTTGCATTTTAAATCAATGCAGTTCAGATGTTGTATCAGCTGGAATCCTTAGAATATTTGGTTAGGATGTTGCTGAACTTCCTTTGGTCGCTACAAGTAAAGAAAGCCAAGGAAAGGTAATGCATTCAAGTTGAAAAGTAAAAGCTGATTGCGATGCACTTGGTTTTTTTTTACAGGCATTGTTTTTTTTTAGATTTTTTCTTATGCTTATGATTTCCATGCGCTTTTGAGATTAGTTTTCCACTCTTTCTTTTTCTTTTTTTTAGTGTTTTTTCTTATCCTTATGATTTCTATGTGCTTTGCATAAGGGTGCATTTGCTTGCATATGTTGATGCAAAAGTAATTAGGATAAACTTCTTTCTGACTATCCTTTGTTTATTGTAATTAAGGAGTATCTAAGCAATCCTGTGCAAGTAAAGGTGGGAAAAGTAAGTAGCCCGACAACAAATGTATCTCAAATTTTGGAGAAGGTTACTGAAAGCGAGAAGGTTAGCTTATCTGGAAACTTATGTGAAAAGTAACGTAAGCTTGAAATTTTATTTTCTGAATTAGTGCTTGAATATTGATAATCGTATTTGAAAGTTAGATAATTAGTTACTTGTTTGAGGATGATGAATGTTTCAATTTCTTGGATGGATGATGAATGTATTTGCGAATGTAAATGAAAATAAAGAACTTATAATATATATATATATATATATATATATATATATATATATTATCAATGGAGGATACCTTGTTTAGGGGGACATGAAATTCTTGTAGCTTATGGGATGGTGCCCCAATATTAGTTGTATGTTACTAGCATGTAGTAGATAATACTAGGTTCAATAGTAGATAATACTAGAGAATACCTAAACTCGATGTGCGTCATAAGAATAGTTCTATAATCCAAAACCTATGTAGCTACCGATTCATTGTGTCCTAGTAACAGTGTTCTTTCTTCTGTCAGCGACATTCTTAAACCCCTTTTCTTGAATAGATAATGAGTGTGACAAGATCACACCATTTTCTGGAAAAAAAAGTGGTTTCTGGCAGTGTTCAACACTCATGTCAGACATTGACATGGCTGTGAGGGAAAAGAAAATTCAATTTATATTTTATTCTATTATTTCAGAAGCATTTATGTAGTATTTATAGGGCTAGTGCATTTGTAACGCCCTGAAATTCGGGGGTCGAGCATATCTCAGCTCCCGAGTTTCAAAACATCACTTATGCAACATATTGAATGATGGATGTATGTTGTCTGTATGAGTGCATAAAACATTGAATAGATTAAGCCAAACTGCAAACATAATTCAGGGATAAGTGAAAGACGCAAGCGGAAGACTTAAAGAAATATATGTGTACATGTGCAAGTCCCTGTAATATATATACTCTGCCAGGTCATAATTACAAGTATTGTTTTCAAAATATAAGTATCAAAATAACATCATCTATTACAATTACAAAGAAAACCCAGAATCCCCGCATATCAGGACATGGCTCACATGAACCCGCCTGAGAACTGCATAAAAGAAAACGTGACCTCATCATCCTCATACTCCTGTTCTACCTCAGGGGTCACGTCAACATCTGCATCTAAGACAGAGTCTGGTTAGTATTGAAACACCGTCTCAGAATGTGGGAGTGAGTGATCAACTCAGTGGAACTATACAGTAAAAGTTAACATGTTATCAATCAATCAAGCAGTAATGATAAGGTAAAACAATCAAACACGTCCTAACTACTCTTGTTAATGCAAGGATGTATGTAGGAATGGTGCATGCTCTCGCCTGCACTCCCTCAGCGTCTTCATCTTATGGTACGCATGACAACCTTCCGCAGTGCCAACAACTCCAACGCACATGCAATGCGGTCAATGAACATGATTACCAAGTTGTTATTAGTCCTTTTCATATAAAAGGATTGGGAAGCTAAGGTACCTTCCTCATATCACTTTCCAAAGAGTGATCCATTCTAAGGTCGTCAGTCCTAGACAATCTCATACGATCATATGGCTTTAAGTCGCTACAAAGGGCTCGTCACCAATCAATGTATGCATATCATACCTCAGTTAGTACCCTAAGGCTCGTCGCCTCAATGCAGTATCAAGGTAAGCTCGAGGGTACTACAAAGGGCTCGTCACCAATCAATGTAGGCTGACAGCACGAATATAGTGTCCCATACCACCATAATCGGCTCACGAGTCTGAATTGCTCACTGGTCACTACGGGGAGGCTCATCACCCCAGCGTAGGCCGACAGCTCGACCACGGTGTCCCATACCACCATGCCCGGCTCATGAGTCTTAGCGGATCAAGGTACAATGGTTAACAGAATTGCATTGGTAAGTTTGGTACCCTAGATTCAAGCATTAGCGTTCATACATGGTGTACATCCACCGGGACAATCGGGTTACTTGACGAACTCGACTAGCACGAGCGTACGTTAAGTTGAACGACATAGAGTGCGCAAACACTCCGTGTGGCCAAACCACTACCGACAACCCTAATACAACTCGGGTTCGTCAAACACATCTTACGTGGTGAAAACAACCTCGGCCACAAACTCAAGGATTGTTACCGATTTCCTGGACTATTCCATAGTCCCAAACACATTCAATTATAACAGATATTCATATCAACAATTTAGAACAGAAATGGAACAACAATTCGAATCATATAATATGGAAGCATGTGATGAAGATCAACTTAACATGGATTGTCACATAAGTAGTACTTGAGTTAAACAACAAAGAATGTAAATAGCATGTAGGAAATCATACACATCAATAGGGTAGTTGAGAATCTCTTCTCAACGTCCATAAATAGGTTAATATAATACACACTTAACTATTCAGACATTTCTACAAACACTTAGACTACATAGTCCCACATACATGACGTATGTTGGTGATAACACACATTTGGACAATTACTTTCACCAAGGAGTTGACACAAATACAACTAGCACAAGTACACGACAATTAATCATGGCAATCACATGTTCATGTTTTATACATATACGATACTTCCTACATATACATAGAATACACAAATCTTAATATAACTCATATATATCAAGAATGCAAAATAAACATCATAGTTGGCATGTGAAATTGCATCCACAACAATAATAAACCATTACCCAACATTGAAAGCCTTGAAAACCATAACCTATACGAATATAGTCTGCACCTTAAACCAGAAAAACACAATAGATCTGATTCAGACGATATGTCTTCGTCAACGGTGACTTGAAAACCTAAGGCATGAATAGAAATGAGCTACATCAACACTAAGACAAGTCTAAGCTCTAAAATAGACTAGGGTTTGATTAACTTACCCAAGAATGAACTTAGAATCGCCGGAATAATGATTCAAAAGTGATGGTTTAGGTATGTAGAATAGCAGGAAAGAATCTCAAGTTGATTCATTAGCTTCTCTCTCACTTTCTCTCTCTTTTCTTCTCTCTTTCTTAGCTAGGGTTAGAAAATTCGTATGGAATAGAGAGTGAGGATTTAAGGTCTTTATATAGGCCTAACATTGATGAAAATAGCCCCAGGGCCAAGGTATACTTGGGTTATAACCAAATCAGGCCTATTTCGATCCAACGGAACACTTCTGGTGGTCCTTTCTCCACGTGCTGTTGGACTTAAGCTCACTGAACATGGATCTAGGTTAGGCTGAATTTTCATACTGATTGGATTTACAGATCAACCGTGGCGAACCACTCTTAATTCAACGGTCACCAAAACTCGATCAGGTCCACCGGCACTATGACATGCCAGGGCCATCTTCCCTGATCCGAGGGTGAAATTGAGTCAGAATCCAATAGTCAGAAAGCTTAGAATCGGCGTGCAAACGACACGACTCAGATTTCATAAATTATATTTCATTTCTCAGCTTTCTCACACTCTTTACTCCGGACTCAAGCAAATCGACCCAAGACATCATTTGTTCTTGATTTTTGAGGTGATGGTCAAGTCCAACAAGATGACCAAAATTGTCTAAGATCGACATTATCGGACTTTCGACGCGTGGTCCAGGTCTGATACAAAGTTTTCAAGTACTCCCGAGAGCAACTGGATTTAGTGTTGAATCCTAGATTTCGGGGTAACATAGCGCTAAGGATTCTACAGGTTTTGAGTCCTGCAGATCGAATTTAAAGTGATTGATACTAATTTCACAAGCAATTGAGTTTAACGCTAATTAACCCACACATAACTTCTAAGGAATTCGAGGCGGTACTCGAGTCTTGGCACGAAATTTTCCGGGTCATTACAGCATTTCTTTTTGTTTAGATATACTAGTCTATCTTATGCATCTGCAAGCTAAATAAACTTTTATGTAATAAAACATTTTTTTATTTATATTATATCTCTACAAATGTGATGGCATGTCAGGTTTTCCAACATCTTTTGACTGAATACCCATGTTTATATATACAAGTCTATCTTATGCTCATGCGCTGCTTTCAAACTGCAGTGCTATAGATTTTGTTGCTTTATATCAGACTATAAATATCTACTTAACTAACTTGTGTGTGTTGCTGGATAGAGGAATGTTAATTCCATACAGCTTATTGAAAGCGCGAACGTCATCTCTGTATGGTAGGTGGCTCCATCTGTAATACAGATCTTGACGGAAGAAATTAGTAAACCCTCTGACCATGCATGCAACATGTCAACATTTTATGGGGATTGAGTGGCGGCGACAACACTCAAACATGAATCTGAGAGTATCCACATGTTAAGAGGACCGCAAAGAGTCCAATCATCTAAATCTACTTCCGGAATCATGAATCAAATCTTTTTTTACAATCCGACAATAGGAGCATTCTTCATACCAGCATTACACATTGCATTATGAGCAAAGCAACCCCCCAATCTGCTATTCAAGTAGTCTCGACGTTTGTCTCCTCCCTCTGCAATCTCTACCTGATGGTATCCGAAGAAACCATCTGTAAAAGGCTACACTCTTCCGTATCTGGCCCCCCATATTTCTTTCGTAAATGATGTGGGAAGGGGATCTCGCATACATCATGGAGCATGATGAAGTCTATGCCCTTCTTCCATCTACCATTCCTCTTGATAGAGATGATGATGGGAGTAACCCACTCAGATTCTATGATGGGGGAGACAATTGTAACCATGTGGAAGTCCTCGCACTGCACAGAATGGATTGGTGGGGGTCCAAAATCAAGGTGGTTGGACAAATTATAACCATTTGATTGGAGTAGGCCATGTCTAACTTTGTTTTTTGGAGTTCCAAGTGTATATTTCTCCTCAAAATTGTAGGGCTAAGGATTATACTGCAGTAGAACAACCTATGGAAGCATTCACGAATATCCTTTTCTTATCTGGAACTACAGGTAAACTTGAAACCTTTTAACTGAAACATCTCAAAGATCTTGATGTTTCATCTTGCATATTTCATGCAAATTTCAATTTTTTTTAATGCAAAACACTACTTGGTTTTCTCAAGGGGTCGAAGTGGACAATGATCACCTGCAAGATCCCGGCTACAAAGAGGTCTATGGAACGCTTCTTGTTTCACGTTAAGGCTCTCCTTCACAACACATCAAATGGGGAAACTTTTTGGATGGGTGTGTTATATCTTAAACAGCTCATTGTTTTTGAATAGATTGGTATCTTCAATGCCATGTGACATGTCTATTATTGGAACTTTTGTAAGGTGCATGCATACAAGGCACGAATTAGGGGTTTTCTCCTAATAGTTGTGGTGTTGTGTCACTTCAGGGGGAGTTAACTAGATAAGTTTATATTTTTCTTTTGGTTGTATTTGAGTGTTTAATTACCTGCTTGCCTTCTTTTCTTTTCTTCTTTCTTTCTTTCTTTTAATTGTAATTCTCTAACTGTTTTAGATCAATAAGGGACGTCCCTGCATTCAAGGAACGGTTTCAACATGACAATGACGGTAAGCTTAACTCTAAATATCACCTTTATAATGACAGTAAGCTTAACCTATTCTCAATTCCCTAAAGCTATAACCTATAACATATAACCTATAACCTAAACATAAACCTAAACCTATAACCTAAACCTTAACCTATAACCTATAAGATATAACCGAAACTTATAACCTATAACCTAACCTTAACCTAAACCTATAACCTAAACCTATAAGTTAAAACCTAAACCTAAACCTAAAACCTAAATGTATTCTCAAATCCCTAAACCTAAACCTACACCTAATCCTAATCTCAACTCCTTAACCTAAACCTAAACTTGAAAACCCAAACCTAAACCCGATTCTGAACCTAAACCCAAATTCCTAAACCTAAACCTTAACCTATTCTCAATTCCCTAAAGCTATAACTTATAACCTAAACCTAAACCTATAACCTAAAACCTATACCTAAACCGAAAACCTAAATGTATTCTAAAATCCCGAAACCTAAACCTACACCTAATCTTAATCTCAACTCTCTAACCTAAACCTAAACCTGAACTTGAAAACCCAAACCTAAATCCTATCCCGAACCCGAACCCGAACCAGATTTCCTAAACCTAAACCTTAGCCTATTCTCAATTCCCTAAAGCTATAACCTGTAACCTAAACTTAAACCTAAACCTAAACCTAAACTTAAACCTAAACCTCTTGTGGTGTGTCCAACTTGAGCTTTTGATCTACCTCATTTTTGGGCTCATGTTTTGACATGAGCTGAGCAATGGCTTCCAAGTGACCATCATCTTCCAAATGTAAATTGGGTTTCAATCAAGTGCATTCAAACCACATGATTTGATTTTTCAACGATTGGACTGTTAACAACCACCAGGATGGATGTGCTTGTTTTTAAATAAACTGGGTCCAGCTCCATGGGTAAGTGGTAGACAGACTCTACTTCAACACTGAGATCATGGGATTGAGTGCCCATGTGGTGTGAGTGGGTGTGAGTGTGGTGTGGGTGTGTAAAAATAAATAAATTTACATGATACATGTAGTAGAAAATCATCTTCCTTTAAATCCCTCTCTTTGCACAAAAAGTGTTCATCTTGGGTTGCGCCTTGGATCTTAATTTCTCGGGCGTGTATTCAGATGAAAAGTGAATTTGATTTTGGGAATGTGTTGTTCTATTAAGAATTTTAGCTATGATTATGGTTCAGTTATCGAAGAAAGCATCAGATTTTATTCTTACAGGTAGTTTTTGAAGTTGGTATTTTACATACCCTCAACCATGAAACATACTTAAGATTTTAGATTGGTCGAAAACCCTTTTATAGACTGGTAGGCCATACATTTTCTTTGTAGACATTTAGACCCTATATTTTGAACTAGTAGATGCTACCTATGGAGTGGTAGAGCCTTCATTTGGATTAGTAGGTCCTATCTTTTGGGAATAATAGACCCTCTCATAGGACTGGTATACATTTACATTCGACTGACAATCCCTCCATTTTGACTAGTTGACTTGTTGTTTAATTGGTAGAGGATCCATCTAGAATATGCATTGATTGTGTATTTGAATTTTTTTTAATGCACCAACCAGAAATGATTTGAGACGACGTTCAATGATACTTTGTTAAATATGAAATTTATGACCTTTAGTAACTTGGTTAATTAAAAAAAAACTATGTAGTGGCTTGATCCTAATCTGACTTTTTGGGTATGTAGGCAGCCGTTCGTAATATACTAGAATATCGGTCCAGCCACAAATCTTTTTTCTCCTTTGAATTGTAACAGACTGTATCAGTTGCATTTTTATCTGTCATACAAGTTGTGGCTATCAAAGATATATTATCACTTCCTTATAGGGAAACATTTAATGATGTGTATAGGTAAATTCATTTTTTCTTGTTCCTTATATTGTTTCCTAGTTATATTTGTGTTGGTTTCAGAGTACAGGTAGCAATAGAAAGTGTTGGTCGATTGTGGCTTATGGACAAAGGGATGAGTAACCAACAATACGAATATGGGAGGCCTTCCCCAGGTATCCAGATATTTTTAGATATAATTATGTTGTTTTTAAATGTATTAGCTTGAAATTGATGGAGCAGACCCGGATGTGCGTTGGAGCTATCCGGATGTAAAGTGGGGGTCCCTAGAAGGTGGGAACCGCTGTGATGACCATGACGAAGCTGTCCATTTCCTATGGACAGCAATGGAGTGGCCTAGCCATTTGGACATGCCATGTTTATGTATTTACTCGAAATTGATGGAGCAGACCCAGATGTGCGTCGGAGCTATCCGGATGTTGAGCGGGGGTCCCTGAAAGATGGGAACCGCTGTTATGATTATGATGAAGCTGTCCATTTTCTATAGACAGCATTGGAAGGGCCTGGCCAATTGAAGCAGGCCGTGTTTATATCTGTATTTGTAGGGACCACACCCTTAACCAATAACCTAAACCTATTCTCAAATCCCAAAACCTATAACTACAACTTAAACCTATAAACCATAACCAAAACCTATAACCTAAACTCAATTCCCTAAACTTTAACCTACAACCTAACCTAAACCGATACTCTTAACCTAAATCTATTCTCAAATCTCAAAACCTACAACCTAAACAATAACCTATAACCTATAACCTAAACTCAATTCCCTAAACCTTAACCTATAACCTAACCTAAACCTATACTTATAACCTAAACCTATTCTCAAATCCCAAAATCTATAACTATAACCTAAACCTTAACCAAAAACCTATAACCTAACCTAAACCTAAACCTATAACCTTAACCTTAACATATAACCTAAACCTAAACCTAAACCTATAACCTAAACCTATTCTCAAATTCCTAAACCTAAACCTAAAACCTAAATGTAATCTCAAATCAGTAAACCTAAACCTACACCTAATCCTAATCTCAACTCCCTAACCTAAACCTAAACCTAAACTTGAAAACCCAAACCTAAACCCGATCCTGAACCCGAGCCCGATTTCCTATACCTAAACCTAACCTATTCTCAACTCCCTAAACCTTAACCTATAACCTAAACATAAACCTAAAACCTAAATGTATTCTCAAATCCCTAAACTTAAACCTACACCTAATCCTAATCTTAACTCCCTAACCTAAACCTAAACCTAAACTTGAAAACCCAAACCTAAACCCGATCCTGAACCTGAACCCGATTTCCTAAACCTATACCTTAACCTATAACCTAACCTAAACCTATACTTATAACCTAAACCTATTCTCAAATCCCAAAACCTATAAGTATAACTTAAACCTTAACCAAAAACCTATAACCTAACCTAAACCTAAGCCTATAACCTTAACCTAAACCTAAACCTATAACCTTAACCTTAACATATAACCTTAACCTAAACCTAAACCTAAACCTATAACCTAAACCTATTCTCAAATCCCTAAACCTAAAACTAAACCTAAACCTAAACCTATAACCTAAACCTATTCTCAAATCCCTAAACCTAAACCTAAACCTTAATGTATTCTCAAATCCCTAAACCTAATCCTAATCTCAACTCCCTAACCTAAACCTAGACCCAAACTTGAAAACCCAAACCTAAACCCGATCCCGAACCCGAACCCGATTTCCTAAACCTAAACCTTAACCTATTCTCAATTCCCTAAACCTATAGCCTAAAACCTAAACCTATACCTTAACCTAAACCTAAACCTAAACCCTAAACCTATAACCTATAACCTAAACCTAAACCTAAAACCTAAATGTATTCTCAAATCCCTAAACTTTAACCTACAACCTAACCTAAACCTATTCTCAAATCCCAAAACCTATAACCTAAACAATAACCTAAACCTATAACCTATAACCTATAACCTTAACCTATAACCTAAACATAAACCTAAAACCTAAATGTATTCTCAAATCCCTAAACCTAAACCTACACCTAATCCTAATCTCAACTCCCTAACCTAAACTTGAAAACTTAAACCTCAACCCGATCCTGAACCCAAACCCGATTTCCTAAACCTAAACCTTAACCTATAACCTAACCTAAACCTATACTTATAACCTAAACCTATTCTCAAATCCCAAAAGCAATAACTATAACCTAAACCTTAACCAAAAACCTATAACCTAACCTAAACCTAAACCTATAACCTTAACCTAAACCTAAACCTATAACCTAAACCTAAACCTATTCCCAAATCCCTAAACCTTAATGTATTCTCAAATCCCTAAACCTAAACCTACACCTAATCCTAATCTCAACTCCCTAACCTAAACCTAAACCCAAACTTGAAAACCCAAACCTAAACCCGATCCCGAACCCGAACCCGATTTCTTAAACCTAAACCTTAACCTATTCTCAATTCCCTAAACCTATAGCTTATAACCTAAACCGAAACCTAAACCTATACCTTAACCTGAACCTAAACCCTAAACCTATAACCTATAACCTAAACCTAAACCTAAAACCTAAATGTATTCTCAAATCCCTAAACCTAAACCTACACCTAATCCTAATCTCAACTCCCTAACCTAAACCTAAACCTAAACTTGAAAACCCAAACCTAAACTCGATCCTGAACCCGAACCTGATTTCCTAAACCTAAACCTTAACCTATTCTCAATTCCGTAAACCTTAACCTATAACCTAACCTAAACCTAAATCTATAACTGGCACTTATAACCTAAACCTAAACCTAAAACCGAAGTGTATTCTTAAATCCTTAAACCTAAACCTACACCTAATCATAATCTCAACTCCCTAACCTAAACCTAATTGAAAACCCAAACCTAAACTCGATCCCGAACCCGAACCCGATTTCCTAAACCTAAACCTTAACCTATTCTCAATTCCCTAAACCTATATCTTATAACCTAAATGTCATGACCCAAACCCGGAAATCGGATTCACAGGAATCATGATCGCCGAGTCCGGTGCCAACAGCCTCCGTAGTACCCCATTCTCGGCTCCTAATGTCCATACACCAGATTCCGATCCTGGGACAAGGAGAATTTTTTTTATATATATACATTTAACTCGTAATAAGCATAACCACAAGATTACCTAATTCACAAAGGTAACATCATCATCACATATCCAGTAATATAATCATTTGAGTATAATGCTGAAAGGGAAATACATGCATCGAAAATCAAGCTCCAAAAGACCGCTACACGCTCCAAGCTCAACACTACTGTAACTTAACATCACCTGCATGCATCTATCGTGCATAAGATTTTCGAATTAGAGGGTGGTGTAAGTGTGTGCACAAGGTAAGTGCCAAGTATTTAACGCAATAACATAATCATACAATGTCGAAATGGGCGAAGGTCATGAATCATACGTTATCAGAGTAAGCGAAAATACTGACAAGTCCATGAGTCAAACAATATCAGAATATGCAATACGGATCAACTATACAAATGAGGAACAATATCAGAATACGTGATATAGATCAACTATACAAATGATGAGTCATAAAGAGTCAAATATCAGAAATTTAAACCATATAAATACAGAAACACAGGTAACCCAAAATGCCATATGCCACAAATATAATGCAATATACAGTGCGAATGGAATGACCATGCTGGGGTGTGAAGTCAGGATGGTAGTACATAGTATCGCAGGCTATGGGGTCCATCACAATGGACTTCTATCCAAACTAGTCCCATACCTAAATTGGATAATCAGACCCAATGTGGTAAACTCCTAATCTCAGGTTAGTCACGCGCCCCAACCGAAATCCTGACCATTGCGAAGGTATACGTAACAAATAGTTGTGCACCACCAGCCTTCCTCTCTAGGATCATCACCGGGGTCTATTACACTTCAAACCAGATTGCCACCACATTGCGCATAACAAGGTAAGTGGAAGAGACCTCACTATCCGCCTACCAATATCGGGCCCGGCTCGTCGATAGCGGACCCATTCCTCGAGCTGGTCAAACTCAGCTTAGCATTGTCGCCTCCTCTCGGGCAGGTAAGGCCGCACCCCCTTCCAACTGACCACGACACAGTGGGAGACTCGGTCTAATGGTATACAGCCCTCATGTGCTCATGCATCCACTAGTCTAGACGTTGGAGCAACCTCTAGAACCAAGAGGGTTTATGGACTTTCACCCAGGGATATCTATAACACCCCATGTAGAATAAATTTTCGGTGTCCCATCTGGCCATCCACGATATGCCTGTGAGGCTATGACCCTAATGTCGCTAGGGCATACATTAATCATAATACAAGATGCATGAGTCATACAATCCAGTCATGCATCAATCTTGCGCATACCGTGCGCTCATGTGAGATAATCTCCGCCTATCAGGGAGTCTCATAACAACATGCTCAATGACATATGCAAAGATCAACCACACCTCATAACAAACATGCAAATGATGCTTATGGGTAGGTATCATGATGCTATGCTGTCATATACTCATAATCCGATCAATAACCGGCATCGACAATAGACCTCGACAATGTGGACATTTAATCAACATTGCCCCCGAGGAATGACGCTCATAGATCCTAACATATAGTGGACCCATGACCTCACACGAGAGCCAAATATACAACACCATGGGCCTCACTCAAGAGCTAAATACACATCACGATGGGCCTTTCACATGGGCCTAACATACATCACAATGGGCTCCATCGCCTGACCCTCAAATGCATCACAATGAGCCCTATCACATAGACATCATATTCATCACATTAGGCTTAAAACACGACTCGAATATACGTCGCAATGGCCCTCAACTACGAGTCGCATATACACCATATACGTCTCGACAATCGGAGTTGGCCTCGATACTTGGCCTCGACAATCGGGATCGATCGATAATCAGAATCGGTGAATCGGTCACGTCAATCGGAATCGGCAATCGGCCACAACACTTGGGATCGATCGATAATCAGAATTGGTAAATCGATCATGACAATCGAGATCAATCGATAATCGGAGTTGGCAAATTGGTCACGTCAATCGATAAATTGGCCACGACAATCGAGATCGATTGATCATCAGAGTTGGTAATCGGTCACGTCAATCAGAATCGGTAATCGGCCATAACAATCGGAATCGATCGATAATCAAAATCGGCAAACCGGTCACGACAATCGCGATCGATCGATAATCAGAGTCGGCAAATCGGTCACGTCAATTAGAATCGGTAATCGACCATAACAATCAGAATCGATCGATAATCAAAATCGACAAACCGGTCACGACAATCGGACTCGACAAGAATGGGCTTAACAAGGCCTAAGGAAAGGTCACAATGAGGACATCTAACCGTCATTGCCCATCAATGTGGCCATCTAACCAACATTGCTCTCAAGGAGTGGCCTGCATAAGGAATTCCTAAATACGTAACGGCCACACATACATCACATTGGGCCTCATTCATGGGCCACGACTCATGGACTTTAAATACACAATAGGTGGGCCCTACACATGGGCCTCAAATATATACAACAGGTGAGCCTCAATGGACGAGCCACAAATACATCAAGATGGGCCTTACACAAGGGTCTCATATATCACAATGGACCTCATATCTGGGCCTCAAATACATCATAATGGGCCTTACATACATCACATCGAGGCGGGCCCTGCACATATTAAATGGACCCTAATGGATGGACAGTGTACTTGCTATTCACACATTAAGGTGGGCCGCATAAGTGGACGGCATAGATGAAACACATACAACATGGTGGGCCCTGTGATTACATAGCAGAAGGGCCCACCGTTCAACAAGCTAGATGGTGCAGAATTATACAACACATACATAACGGTGGTCCCACGTCTCTCGCGACCGGATGAAATAGATACAACACATACCTCAAGTCGGGCCCACGTCCCATGGACGGTGCATATAAAACATGTACATCATATTGGGCCCATATGTACATCACATTGGGCCATATTTCATGGGCCCCAAACACATCAAGTGGGCCGCATCAATGGGCTACATCACTTAGCCCTCAAATACACAACAAGTGGGCCCTACAACTGGGCCTCAAATACATCACATTAGCCACGCATCATGAACCTAATACACGTCACAATGGGTCGCACGATAAGGGCCTAATACACACATAATGGGCCTCGTGTACATCAAGTTGGGCCTCATCTATGGGCCTCATATACGCCAAGTGGGCCGCATCAATGGGCCTAATACTTTCCAAAAAAATGAACCATATCGAAAGATCATATAAACCACACCCTAAATAGGACCGGGGATGACGATTGGAAAATCATCTAGACCATACCACAAATAGCAGTGGTGATAATGTTTTCCGCGACTTCAAATTTTCAGGGCCCACCATGGAGATTATTTTCTATCCAATCTGTTCATAAGGTCACAAGGGCCTGAACTAAAAAGAAAAACAAATTTCATATCAATCCAAAACTTCTGCATTCCTAAAAGGGTTTAAATGGTAGGCGTTTAGCCTTCTATTGTTTGCAGCGTGGTCCACCTAATGGAAAGCATGGATATAGAATAAATACATCAATGCTAGTGGTGGGGTCCACGTACGTGGCCTACAAGCCAAAGACGAGCTCGTTAAATGAATGGATTGTTCAGATATAACACTGGCGTCATGGTGCAGCCAGCATCGTCCCAATGCATGGATGGTGTCAATATACAAAACATCAAGGTGGGCCACACGTCCAACCTGATGGACGGTGTGAAAGCCACACGAGCAGGGCCCACCGTTCCATTGCACGGATGGTGTGGTTACAACACTAGATCATGGTGGGCCCCACCTGCCAAGTGGATGGGCATTTTGAATATAACAAATACCTCATGGTCAGACCACTGCAGACGTCAATACAATAGCTATTAGCTGGTTGTGAGGTACATCAGCCCATCTACCTCCATCTCCCATTCAGATGGACAGCTGGATATACAAGGCATATCTCAAGGTGGGCCCCACCCCCACACGTGCAGCACATGTGGGGTGGGTCTCACACCCAAAAAGGGACGGGCGGCGTGGAGAAAAACATATATATCATGGTGGCATTCCACATGGCACCGTCCAAATGGATGGTGCAGAAATAAAATAGATATATCAAGGTGGGCCTCATAGATGGGAGCTCATATATATTAAGGTGGGCCTCATAGATGGACGGCAAGGGTGAAACAGGTGGGTTCAACAAAGGGCCCACCATCTGGTATATATTATATAATATAATATATAATACATATACAATATATATATATATATATATATATATATATATAATATGATATATATATATATATATATATATATATATATGTTCACGCACATAATGGTGCAGCCACACACATAGGGTGGGTCCCACCGTCCAATGCAATGGATGGTGTGGATAAAACACATAAATCATGGTGGGTTGCCACCGTCCACCGTCAGTGGATGGTGCAAAAGAAACACGTACATCACTGGGGGTCCCACGTGGGGCCCACCATAACGTTTATCTTCCATCCAACCCATTCATAAGGTCACCCGTACCTGGATGAAAGGGAAAAACAAATTTCATTTTGATCCAAAACTCCTATGGACCCAACAAGGGTTTCAATGGCAGATGGTTCAATTCACACTGTTTCCTGTGATGTGGGCCACCTGAGCTTTGGATGGGCCTGAGTTTTGGAGGGGGGCCACGTCAAGTAGGGGCCCACCTCATGAACGGTTTAGATGTCATACACACATCATGGTGGGGCCCACGGCAGGGGCCATGGGCTGATGCTTGTCCGTCCATCCATCAGTGTGCAGGCAGCGCCTGCTGCCTTCTGACAGCAGCAGCGCCAGCTGTTGCTGCATCTATTTTTTTCCGCAGTACTTCACATGTGGAGCCCGCATCCGATGAATCCACTCCATCCATTGGTTTTTACTAATCAAGATGGACCAAACGAGTCCAATATTGGACATACTTCAGTGTATAAAACCATCAGGGTGGGTTTTCAACGGTGAAAACCACAGTTTTCCAAGGGATGGCCTACCAGAAGGTTGGATTGGCCCCATTTTTCGGCTCAATGCCTAAAATGTCTAAGGAAAAGGATGGCTGGCGCGGATTGAATTTATATATCAAGGTGGGGCCTGCATGTGTGGTCCACCTAAAAGTTTAGAATCAAACATTTTATTATTATTATTATACAAGGCACGTCTAGACACTGGCATGCCCAGACGCTGGAGTGCATCCCACAATGAGTTCACGCATCACTGATGGACGGCGTGAGATGATTTCAAGGTGGGTCCCACATGGACGTGGCCCACTTGATCTTGATCAACCGGATGTTTGTGTTTTTCCTTCCATCCAGGCCCATCAACAGGCTGGATGATGTAGATCCATCACATCCATTAGATTGATCCCACATGAAGGTAAATGGCATGGATAAAATTTATGCTTCATGGTGGAATACACACACCAAATGGGCCACACTCCCCTTCATCATCATCACCATAAGAGAGAGAGAGAGAGAAAAAAAAAAACATAGAAAAAGCACCCACCTTTGATTTCTTCTTCCTTCTTCCGCCAACACGATCTAGAGCGCCAAGGAGACGATTTCAACGATCAAGATGTTCTTTGGATGGTGGAGATGGGAGGTGGGAAGTGGGCTGCACATGGCTTCTTATGGGGAGGCTTAGACGATTCTTGCTTGGAGAATGAGAGAGAGAGAAAGAGAGAGGGAATGAAAGAGAAGTGATGGGAGAGGGATGGGTGAAAGGTGATGGGTGTACTTATTGTAAGGGAAAGTTGACTTTGGAGAGGGGTAGTTGTACTTGGGGATGGTTGTTGTACTTGACTTGATTTGATTGATGGATTTGACGTTTCGTAGAGATTCTCTCGTAATTGTAATGCGCGGCATTTTCCTCAAGCTGAACGTAGGCCCACATCTCCTGGCCCGAGCATCGCCTCGATGCGTGGGACGCGGCATCCAAACCGCGGCGACGGCGCGGTCGCACTGGTATAAGTATTGGGTCGAGCCGACTCAATGTACAGAATATGATTTAGGATCGCACGCAAACGTCGATTATACATTGCGGGTTGTCGGAATTCGTCGAGAAGGATCGCTGGAGTCAACGGAACAGTAGAGACTAGGATACGGGTCTTATAGCTCTACCCACCTAATAAAAAATTTCGTCCTCGAAATTTAAACCTCAATACAACCAATACAGAGCTCTCAAAGGGAGGAAAATCCTATCACAAAATATACTAACATAATCGAACACCTAAGAGATGGGGATAATGCCAATGAATCTCAGCCTTATGCTCCCAAGATGCCTCCTCAACTTTATGATGACCTCATTGAACCTCGGATCCCGTATCAGAAATGATCGAAACTGTAATACTATGCAGCCTCATAATCTCCATGGTAGGGAGCTATGTTAGAAAATCTCTAAGTTATTCGAACTTGGGGATCTAACCATTCTAGATTCTCAACAATGATAGAGTGTAGGGTAACTATCAACAGATATGTGATGTTATCTTCAAGTATCCCCAAGTTATGCTCTGATACCAACTTCTATCACGCCCCAAACCCAGAAATTGGATTCACAGGAATCACGATCACCGAGTCCAGTACCGACAGTCTCCGTAGTACCCCATTCTTGGATCCTAACGTCCATACGCCAGATTCCGATCCTGGGACCCCACAAGGAGGATTTATATATATATATATATATATATATATATATATATATATATATATATATATATATATATATATATATATATATAACTCGTAATAAGCATAACCACATGATTACCCAATTCACAAAGCCAACATCATCATCACATGTCCACTAATATAATCATTTTAGTACAATGCTGAAAGGGAAATACATGAATCAAAAATCAAGCTCCAGAAGACCACTACACGCTCCAAGCTCAACACTGCTGCAACCTAACATCACCTGCATACATCTATCATGCATAAGCTTATAGAAAGCTTAGAGGGTGGTGTAAGTGTGTGCACAAGGTAAGTGCCAAGTATTCAACGCAATGACATAATCATACAATGTTGAAATGGGCAAAAGGTTATGAATCATACATTATCAGAGTAAGCGAAAATACTGACAAGTCCATGAGTTAAACAATATTAGAATACGCAATACGGATCAACTATACAAATGAGGAACAATATCAGAATACGCGATATAGATCAACTATACAAATGAGGAGTCATAAAGAGTCAAATATCAGATGCCGAATTTAAACCATATAAATGCAAAAACATAGGTAACCCAAAATGTCATATGCCACGAATGTAATGCAATATGCCATGCAAAAGGAATGACCATGCTGGGGTGTGAAGTAGGGATGGTAGTACGTAGTATCACAGGCTATGGGGTCCATCACAATGGACTTCTATCCAAACTAGTCACATACCTAAATTAGATAGTCAGACCCAATGTGGTAAACTCCTGATCTCAGGTTAGTCGCGTGCCCCAACCGAAATCCTGGCCATTACGAAGGTATACATAACAAATAGTTGCGCACCACCAGCCCGAGTGGATAGTGAATGAATGAATGAATGAGTATGCAACTCCTGATCAATAAGTCCACATATCAATACAATTCCTCTTTGGGATCATCACCGGGGTCTATTACACTCCAAACCAAATTGTCACCCCATCGCGCACAATAAGGTGAGTGGAAGAGACCTCACTATTCGCCTGCCAATATCGGGCCCGGCTCGTCAATAACGGACCCATTCCTCGAACTGGTCAGACTCAGCCTAGCATTGCCCCCTCCTCTCGGGCAGGTAAGGCCGCACCCCCTTCCAACCGACCACGACACAGTGGGAGACACGGCCTAATGATATACGGCCCTTATGCGCTCATGCATCCACTTGGTCTAGACGTTGGAGCAACCTCTAGAACCAAGAGGGTTTAGGGATTTTCACCTAGGGATATCTATAGCATCCCATGTAAAATAAATTTCTGGTGTCCCATCTGGCCATCCATGATATGCCTGTAGAGGCTACGACCCTGATGTCGCTGGAGCGAACAGTAATCATAATGCAAGATACATGAGTCATACAATCCAGTCATGCATCAATCCTGGGCATACCGTGAGCTCATGTGAGATAACCTCCGCCTATCAGGGAGTCTCATAATAACATGCTCAATGACATATGCAAAGATCAACCATACCTCATAACAAACATGCAGATGATGCATATGGGTAGGTATCATGAGACTATGTTGTCACATACTCATAATCGATATCAATAACCGGCATCAACAATTGACCTCGACAATGTGAACATTTAACCAACATTGCCCCCGAGGAATGATGCTCATAGATCCTAACATATAGTGGACCTATGACCTCACACAAGGACCAAATATACAACACCATAGGCCTCACTCAAGAGCTTAATACACATCACGATGGGCCTTTCACATAGGCCTAACATACATCACAATGGGCTCCATCGCCTGACCCTCAAATGCATCACAATGAGCCCTATCACATAGACCTCATATTCATCACATTAGGCTTAAAACATGAGTTGAATATACCTCGCAATGGCCCTCAACTACGAGTCGCATATACACCATATAGGTCTCGACAATCATCCTCGACAATCGAAGTCGGCCTCGATACTTAGCCTCGACAATTGGGATCGATCGACAATCAGAATCGGCAAATCGGTCACGTCAATCAGAATCGGCAATCGGCCATAACAATCGGGATCGATCGATAATCAGAATTGGTAAATCAGTCACGACAATCGAGATCAATCGATAATCATAGTCAATAAATCGGTCACGTTAATCGACAAATCAGTTACGACAATCGGGATTTATCGATAATCAGAGTCGGCAATCAGTCACGTCAATCAGAATCGGTAATCGGCCATAACAATCGAAATCGATCGATAATCAAAATCAGTAAACTGGTCACGACAATCGGGATCGATCGATAATCAGAGTCGGTAAATCGGTCACGTCAATCAGAATCAGTAATCGGCCATAACAATCAAAATCGATCGATAATCAAAATTGGCAAACCGGTCATGACAATCGAGCTCGACATGAATGGGCTTAACAAGGCCTAAGGGAAGGTCACAATGAGGACATCTAACCGTCATTGCCCATCAATGTGGCCATTTAACCAACATTTCTCTCAAGGAGTGGCCTACATAAGGAATTCCTAAACAACGTAACGGCCACACATACATCACATTGGGCCTCATTCATGGGCCACGACTCATGGACTTTAAATACACAATAGGTGGGCCCTACACATGGGCCTCAAATATATACAACATGTGGACCTCAGTGGACGAGCCACAAATACATCAAGATGGGCCTTACACAAGGGTCTCATATATCACAATGGACCTCATATCTGGGCCTCAAATACATTATAATGGGCCTTACATATATCACATCGAGGCGGGCCCTGCACATATCAAATGGGCCCCAACGAATGGACAGTGTACTTGCTGTTCACACATTAAGGTGGGCCGCATGAGTGGACGGCATAGATGAAACACATACAACATGGTGGGCCCTGTGATTACACAGCAGAAGGGCCCACCGTTCAACAAGCTAGATGGTGCAGAATTATACAACACATACATTGCGGTGGTCCCACGTCTCTCGTGGCCGGACGAAATAGATACAACACATACATCACGTCGGGCCCACGTCCCATGGACGGTGCAAATAAAACATGTATATCATATTGGGCCCATATGTACATCACATTGGGCGATATTTCATGGGCCCCAAACACATCAAGTGGGCTGCATCACTTGGCCCTTAAATACAGAACAGGTGGGCCCTACACCTGGGCCTCAAATACATCACATTGGCCACGCGTCATGAACCTAATACACGTCACAATGGGTCGCATGATAAGGGCCTAATATACACATAATGGGCCTCGTGTACATCAAGTCGGGCCTCATCACATGGGCCTCATATACGCCAAGTGGGCCGCATCAATGGGCCTAATACTTTTCAAAAAAATGAATCATATCGAAAGATCATCTAAACCACACCCTAAATAGGGGCGGAGATGACGATTGGAAAATCATCTAGACCATACCACAAATAGCAGTGGTGATAATGTTTTCTGTGGCTTAAAATTTTCAGGGCCCACCATGGAGATTATTTTCTATCCAATCTGTTCATAAGGTCACAAGGGCCTGAACTAAAAAGAAAAACAAATTTCATATAAATCCAAAACTTCTGCATTCCTAAAAGGGTTTCAATGGTAGGCATTTAACCTTCTATTATTTGCAGCGTGGTCCACCTAATGGAAAGCATGGATATAGAATAAATGCATCAATGTTGGTGGTGAGGTCCGCGTACGTGGCCTACAAGCCTAAGACGAGCTTGTTAAATGAATGGATTGTTCAAATATAACACTGGCATCATGGTGCTGCCAGCATCGTCCCAATGCATGGACGGTGTCAATGTACAAAACATCAAGGTGGGCCACACATCCAACCAATGGATGGTGTGAAAGCCACACGAGCAGGGCCCACCGTTCCAATGCACGGATGGTGTGGTTACAACACTAGATCATGGTGGGCCCCACCTGCCAAGTGGATGGGTGTTTTGAATATAACAAATACCTCATGGTCAGACCACTGCTGACATCAATACAACAGCTATTAGCTAGTTGTGAGGTACATCAGCCCATCTGCCTCCATCTCCCATTCAGATGGACAGCTGGATATACAAGGCATATCTCAAGGTGGGCCCCACCCCCACACGTGCAGCACATGTGGGGTGGGTCCCACACCCAAAAAGGGACGGGCGGCGTGGAGAAAAACACATATATCATGGTGGCGTTCCACACGGCATCGTCCAAATGGATGGTGCAGAAATAAAATAGATATATCAAGGTGGGCCTCATAGATGGGAGCTCATATATATTAAGGTGGTCCTCATAGATGGACGGTAAGGGTGAAACAGGTGGGTTCAACGAAGGGCCCACCATCATGTATATATTATATAATATAATATATAATATATATACAATATATATATGTACACGCACATAATGGTGAAGCCACACACGTAGGGTGGGGCCCACCGTCCAATGCAATGGACGGTGCGAATAGAACACATAAATCATGGTGGGTTGCCATCGTCCACCATCAGTGGATGGTGCAAAAGAAACACCTTAATCACTGTGGGTCCCACGTGTGGCCCACCATAACGTTTATCTTCCATCCAACCCATTCATAAGGTCACCCGTACCTGGATGAAAGGGAAAAACAAATTTCATTTTGATCCAAAACTCCTGTGGACCCAACTAGGGTTTCAATGGCAGACTATTCAATTCACACTGTTTCCTGTGATGTGGGCCACCTGAGCTTTGGATGGGCCTGAGTTTTTGGAGGGGGGCCACGTCAAGTAAGGGCCCACCTCATGAACGGTTTAAATGTCATACACACATCATGGTGGGGCCCACGGTAGGGGCCATGGGCTGCTGCCTGTCCATCCATCCGTCTGCTAGTGTGCACGCAGCGCCTGCTGCCTTCTGACAGCAGCAGTGCCAGCTACTGCTGCATCTTTTTTTTCGCAGTACTTCACATGTGGGGCCCACATCTAATGAATCCACTTCATCCATTGGTTTTTACTGATCAAGATGGACCGAATGAGTCCAAAATTGGACATACTTCAGTGTATAGAACCATCAGGGTGGGTTTTCAATGGTGAAAACCATAGTTTTCCAAGGGATGGCCTACCAGAAGGTTGGATTAGCCCCATTTCGGCTCAACACCTAAAATGGTCTGAGGAAAAGGATGGCTGGCGCGGATTGAATTTATATATCAAGGTGGGTCCTGCATGAGTGGTTCACCTAAAAGTTTAGAATCCAACATTTTTATTATTATTATTATGCAAGGAAGTCCAGGCACTGGCATGCCCAGACGCTAGAGTGCATCCCATAATGAGTTCACACATCACTGATGGACGGCGTGAGATGATTTCAAGGTGGGTCCCACATGGATGTGGCCCACTTGATCTAGATCAACCGGATGTTTGTGTATTTCCTTCCATCCAGGCCCATTAACAGGCTGGATGATGTAGATCCATCACATCCATTAGATGGATCCCACATGAAGGTAAATGACATGGATAAAATTTATGCTTCATGGTGGAACACACACACCAAATGGGCCACACACCCCTTCATCATCATCACCATAAGAGAGAGAGAGAGAACATAGAAAAAGAAGCACCCACCTTTGATTTCTTCTTCCTTCTTCCACCAACACGATCTAGAGCACCAAGGAGACGATTTCAACGGTCAAGATTTTCTTCAGATGGTGGAGATGGGAGGTGGGAAGTGGGCTGCACATGGCTTCTCATGGGGAGGCTTAGACGATTCTTGCTTGGAGAATGAGAGAGAGATAAAGAGAGAGGGAATGAAAGAGAAGTGATGGGAGAGGGATGGGTGAAAGGTGATGGGTTACTTGTTGTAAGGGAAAGTTGACTTTGGAGAGGGGTAGTTGTACTTGGGGATGGTTGTTGTGCTTGACTTGATTTGATTGATGGATTTGACATTTCGTAGTGATTCTCTCGTAATTATAACGCGTGGCATTTTCCTCGAGCTGAACGTAGGCCCACATCTCCTGGCCCGAGCATCGCCTCGACGCGCAGGACGCGGCATCCAAACCGCGCCGACGGCGCGGTCGCACTGGTATAAGTATTGGGTCGAGCCGACTCAATATACAGAATATGACTTAGGATCATGCGCAAACGTCTATTATACGTTGCGAGTCGCCAGAATTCGTAAGGAAGGATCGCGGGAGTCAACGGAACAGTAGAGACTAGGATACGGGTCTTATATAAACCTAAGCCTAAACCTAAACCTTAACCTAAACCAAAACCTAAACCTGGAACTATAACCAAAACCAAAACTTAAAACCTAAATATATACTCAAATCCTTAAACCTAAACCTACACCTAATCCTAATCTCAACTCCCTAACCTAAACCTAAACTTAAACTTGAAAACCTAAACTTAAACCCGATCTCGAACCCGAACCCGATTTCCTGGACCTAAACCTTAACCTATTCTCAATTGCCTAAACTTATATCTTATAACCTAAACCTTAACCTAAACCTAAACCTGTAACTTTTAACCTAAACCTAAACCTAAAACCTAAATGTATTCTAAAATCCCTAAACCTAAACCTACACCTAATCCTAATCTCAACTCCTTAACCTAAACCTAAACCTAAACTTGAAAACCAAAACCTAAACCCGATCCCGAACTCGAACCCGATTTCCTAAACCTAAACCTTAACCTATTCTCAATTCCTTAAACCTATAACTTATAACCTAAACCGAAACCTAAACCTATACCTTAACCTAAATCTATAACCTATAACCTAAACATAAACCTAAAACCTAAATGTATTCTCAAATCCCTAAACCTAAACCTACACCTAATCCTAATCTCAACTCCCTTACCTTAACCTAAACCTAAACTTGAAAACCCAAACCTAAACCCAATCCCGAACCTGAACTCGATTTCCTAAACCTAAACCTTAATGTATTCTCAATTCCTTAACCTATAACCTATAACCTAAACCTTAACCTAAACCTAAACCTAAACCTATAACCTATAACCTAAACCTAAACCTAAAACCTAATGTATTCTCAAATCCCTAAACTTGAACCTACACCTAATCCTAATCTCAACTCCCTAACCTAAACCTAAACCTAAACTTGAAAACCCAAACCTAGACCTGATCCCAAACCCGAACTTGATTTCCTAAACCTAAACCTTAACCTATTCTCAATTCCCTAAACCTATGGCTTATAACCTAAACCAAAACCTATACCTTAATCTAAACCTAAACCCAAACCTATAACTTATAACCTAAACATAAACCTAAAACCTAAATGTATTCTCAAATCCCTAAACCTAAGCCTACACCTAATCCTAATCTTAACTCCCTAACCTAAACCTAAACTTGAAAACCCAAACCTAAACCCGATCTCGAACCCGAACCTAATTTCCTAAACCTATAACATATAACCTAAAACCTAAAGTATTCTCAAATCCCTAAACCTAAACCTACACCTAATCCTAATCTCAACTCCTTAACCTAAACCTAAACCTAAAGTTCAAAACCAAAACCTAAACCCAATCCTGAACCCGAACCCGATTTCCTAAACCTAAACCTTAACCTATTCTCAATTCCCTAAACCTATAGCTTATAACCTAAACCTAAACCTAAACCTAAACCTTAACTTGAACCTAAACCTAAACCTATAACCTATAACCTAAACATAAACCTAAAACCTAAATGTGTTATCAAATCCCTCAACCTAAACCTACACCTAATCCTAATCTCAACTCCCTAACCTAAACCTAAACCTAAATTTAAAAACCCAAACCTAAACTCGATCCCAAACCCAAACCTGATTTCTTAAACCTAAACATTAACCTATTCTCAATTCCCTAAACCTATAGCTTATAAGCTAAACCTAAACCTACTAGTAGTTAGATAAAGTAAACTAACAATCATACTGCGATATAATTTAGGATCCACATTTTTACCTGTAGAATCTTTTGAGAGTCTTAAAGTTGTACTCATAGGAGTATCAAAATTCTTACCATTCTCAAAACTAAACTTTTTAATCAAGTTTAAAACATATTTGGTTTGAGAAATAAATATACCTTCAGGTCGTTGTTTTACTTGCAACCTAAGGAAATAGTTCAATTCCCCAACCATGCTCATTTCGAACTTAGATTTCATTAAATCTGTAGACTCAACAGTCATGTTAGTACAGGTAGATTCATAAATAATATCATCAACATAGATCTAAACTATTAAAATATCATCGTTATGTTTCTTAACAAAAAGAGTCTTATCAACACTTCTCATTTGAAAATTATGACTTAGTAGAAACTTAGTCAATTTTTCATACCATGCCCTAGGAGCTTGTTTCAAACCATAGAGAGCCTTTTTTAGGCGATAGACATGATCAATATTCTTAGGGTCTTCAAAACCCGTTGGTTGTTCAACATAAACTTTTTCATGCAGATCGCCATTTAGGAAGGCACTCTTTACATCCATTTGATAAATTTTAAATTTTCTAAAACAAGCAATAGATATGAATAGTTTGATTGATTCAAGACGAGCTACTGAGGCGAAGGTTTCATCATAATCAATACCCTCAATTTGAGTGTACCCTTGTACAACTAGTCTAGCCTTGTTACGAATTATATTACCAAGTTCATCAGACTTATTTTTGAAAATCCACTTAGTTCCTATAATATGTTTATCTTTGGGTTTAGGAACAAGATACCAAACATCATTTCTCACAAATTGATTAAGTTCTTCTTGCATAGCTACTATCTAGTTTTCGTCAGTAAGTGCATCTTTTATGTTAGTCGGTTCTATTTGCGATGTAAAGCACACGTAATTACATGTCTTCTAATTATCTACGAGTGCGCACACCAGTGAGAGGGTTTCCAAGAATTTGAGTGGTCGGATGATCTTTAATAGTTCTCAATTTAGAATTAGTTTGATTTGATGAAGTATGTGGTTTGTCAATCAAAAGAACTTCATCATTATCTGAACTTGGAGCAGGTGTATTCAAGTGGTCATCAATGACTACATTGATAGACTCTTGAATCACACCAGTCCTGTTGTTCAGTACACGATATGCACGACTGTTTAAAGAGTATCCTAAAAAGATCCCTACATCACTCTTAGTGTCAAATTTTCCTAAATTTTCACGGTCACGTAAAATATAGCACTTGCTACCAAAAACTCGAAAGTATTTGACAGTAGGCTTCTTATCAAACCATAGTTCGTAAGCTGTTTTATTATTCGATTTACAAGTATAAACCCGGTTAATAATATAGCAAGCGGTATTCACTGCTTCAGCCTGAAGATTTCTAGGGAGCTTCATACTATTTAACATTACGTTTCCCATTTCCTGAAGTACTCTATTTTTTTTTCACAATTCCATTTTGTTGTGGTGTTTTAGGCGCAGAGAATTCATGTGATATTCCCTGATCGCTACAGAATTTCTCAAAACTACTATTCTTGAATTCAAATCTATGATCACTACGGATCTTACTAACATGAGAACCTTTTTCAATTTGGATCCGTTTGATGATCTTTTTCACTTCATCAAGGGTTTCTGATTTGTCCCTTAAAAACGATACCCAAGTGAATCTGGTATAATCATCTACGATAACCAAGATGTATTTTTTGCCACCTCGACTTTTCGTTTTGGTTGGTCCTACAAGATCCATGTGGAGCAGCTCGAGTGGTCTTGATGTGGCATTGGAGTTCACCATTTTGTGAGAGCTCCTAGTTTGTTTACCATACTGGCATTCAACACATATTTTGCTTACTTTTTGCAACTTTGGTAGACCTCTAATTAGTTCTCATTTGCTCAATTTGTATAAATTCTGGTAATGTACATGTCCAAGGCGTTTATGCCATAAATCTGTCTCATTGGTATGGACCATGTAGCACGATTGATTAGATGAGCTACCATCGCTTACAATATAGTAATTTTCAGAAGTTCTACGACCAGTTAATATAACAAAACCCTTTTTGTTTATTATATCACAACCTTGATTGAAAAATTTCACACTATGGCTGTTATCGCATATTTGAGATATGCTTAACAGGTTGTGTTTTAGCCCCTCAACATATAAAACGTCTTTAAATAAAGGGAGGTTATAGAGTTGGACCGTACCTTTGCCAAGAATCTTGCAATTGCTACCATCACCAAATGTGACGAACTCATCAGTCATATCTTTTAGATCGGTGAATAAAGCCTTGTCACCTGTCATATGCCTAGAGCATCCACTATCTAAGTACCACTTTGAATGGCTTGTTGCTTTAAAAGCGATGTGGGCAACCAAGCAAGCAACTTTAAGAACCCATTTCAGAACTGTTTTGAGTTTAGGAGTATGGTTGGTGTTCTTCTATCTGTTATTGTAAGAATGACCTATTGAGTTAAATTTTAAAAGCTTCTTGAGTAAATCAACTATCTTTTCAGCTAGTGGGTTACGGTTCTAATTTTTAAAGTTGACATAGCTGCTTTTAAGTTTTTGAAAAGTTTTTGTATTTTTAGAACAACCTTGATAAATACTTTTCCCTTTCGAGTTTAAGGTCTCTTCTTTCACAAACTTAGGAGGAGTATTCTTTTGTTTAGGAGGTATATTCTTATCATTTGATTTTTGAAAATCTATCCTTTTCTTGCTTTTGAAAAATCTTGTAAAATTTTTTTGCTAAAAGAGCCATATCGTCTTCAAAATTTTCTAAATCTGAGTTTTCTTGAGAAATACCTTTAGAAGATTTAAGAGCGATGGATTTACTTTTAGGAGCTTTAAATTTTAACTCATAGGTTCGTAAAGAACCAACCAATTCTTCTACCCTCATATTGTCTGTATTACGAAGATCCTGGATCGAGGTTACTTTAGAGTTGAACCGTTCAGGAAGAGAGCGTAGTATCTTTGCACACACTTTACTTTCTGGGATTTTATCGCTAAGACCCCACATTGAGTTTACGATGTCATTTAATCTTGTGTAAAAGTCCATAAACATTTCATTTTTCTCTATATGAATTTCTTCAAATTTGGTTGTGAGGAGTTGGACTTTAGATTTTTTGACAATTGTAGTACGCTCGTGTGTCATTTCTAATATGTCCTAGGCTTGCTTTGCAGTATCACAGGATATGATTCTTTTGAACTCATCCGGTGATAGTGCGCAAGTGATTGCATTTAGTGCTTATACATTAGCACTACTCTCATTTTTCTGAAGGGTGGTCCAAGAGAAATAAGGAGTTACTCTCATTGATTTTGAACCATCGATTCCAGTTACTTTAGTGGTAGGAGAATTCTATTCAGTCACTATGGCTTGCCACACACTCTCATCTATTGATTTGAGGAAGATCCTCATCCTGGCTTTCTAATAGGCATAATTGGAGCCATCAAAGGGTGGAGGCCTAGTGACTGTTAGGCTATCAAAATTTGACATCTTTTATATAGTTTAGATCATTAGCTCAGGAAATAAATCCAAATAAAAAGCAATAAGAGTGAGCTATTAGGCTCTGATACCACTTGAAATGGCCTAGCTATACATCCTAGAAGGGGGGGTGAATAGGACTATGTCAACTTATAATTATAACAGCGAAATAAAATAAAGAGATAGCCAAATAAAATAAATCAATTTACAATGCTGAAATAAAATCAACATCAATAAACAAGTATTGAGAGGTTGATACGAATTCAGTTCTAAGGACAACCTTACACCATAAAAACCAAGGGTTTATGGCAGAACAACCTTATTTCTAGAACGTCCTTTGTATCAAAAACTCAATCTGAAGAGAAATAAATAAATAGCAAGGAATTGAAATAAATTGCAGGAATTTAAATCTAAATTATTATAACATTCCACACACTTGCTTGAAATGTAAATTTTACAACATTCACATCCACACATACATCCCACAAACTTGAATGATAAAAGATATAAAACTTAAGCAAGCATTCAAACCACAAGATAAAGAATTATAGTGGTTACGCCTGTGTGTACACCAACTGTTTCACAACAGCCACACAGAATGCTACTCCACTCCTAATATCCTCATACAGGGGATATTAGCGTTTACTAACAAAATAAGTTTCACAGGTTCACCTAAAACCTTCACAATTGTGTTTTTTTAACTTGGGCTTACACAATCCAAAAACCCACACTTCCTGAGTTTTCTGGCTCTCCTCAGCTAACCACACAATGAGATTTTTCTGGCGAATCTCAAACAAAAACCAAAAGAATAGAAATTTTATATAAACGTAAAATACTTGGATTTCTCCTTTCATAGCAGCCCGAAAGAACCAATTGGAGTAGAAGTTCGAATCAACGTTCAATGTCCAATACTTACTTAAAATGGTTCTAAGTTCTAATTGATTTTAAATTAAATCAAATGAGCTAGCTCTATTTGATTTTGATTCCAAGAAGAAGGAATTACAGAATTTTCCCTTTTCAATTCAGATTGGAATGTAGATCAAAATCAAATAAAAATAAGCTAAGAAAAGGAAATATTAATTATGCAGAAGGTATCTTAAAATGAACACTAACTTATCTCAGAGTGGAGCCTTGAATTTCTTTGAATTGAGTTATGAAATTCTGAGATTCGTGCTCAATTTATAGAAGTAGAAATCTCTACGACTGGTCTTAGGGAAACTTCAACTGGTCGTAGCTTCAACGGCATTTTGAATTTTTAAGCGCGATCTTTGAAAACCATTCTATAACTGGTCGTGGGGTGTCTATGACTGGTCGTGGACCACCTACGACCGGTCGTAGATGACCCAGGACTGGTCGTAGACTGCATGAGTTGGACACTGTAGTTTGAGTCGAGGACCCACGATTGGTCGAAGTTCGAGTCGTGAACACACCTACGACCGGTCGAAGGACCTCCAGGACTGGTCGTGGGCTAACTAAAAAATTTTTAAAATCTACAACAACTTAGGACTAGTCGTGGAATTTCTTGGACTGGTAGAACCAGTGTTAGGACTAGTCGAACAAGGTCTAGGACTAGTCTTAGAACAGACCAAATTCATATATAAACATACAGTTTGAATTATGTATCCGAAATGACCTACCCTAAGGTCAATCTAAGATCAATCATACCTGGGACATGAATTATAGACATTGAAACTCCATTCTATCAAATGATTGTTGACCTTTGAACTTTACAAAGCTTGAGATCTCAACTTGATGTAGTTTGATCTTGAGATCTTCGAAAGATTGACATCAAACTTCAACTTGAGTTACTCTTGAGTCTTAAAATGTACTTAAGTCTTATACTCTTTATTGATGTAACTCTGAACATTTATGTTTACAGTACATGGCTTGACTTGGCTAGAAGTCGATCATTGTACTTAAAACAGTTGTTGTCACGCTCCAAACTCGGAAACCGGGCTCACAAAACTCCCGATCGCCGAATCCGGTGCCGACAGCCTCCGTAAAACCCCATTCTCGGCTCCCAGCACCCATTCGCCAGGTTCCGATCCTGGAATGCTACGAGGAGAATTTTTTTTTTAACGTCAGTTTGATTCGTAATAAGCATAAGCATAACCAAAGGCATAACCCACAAACAACAACCAAAAACTCCATCACATTTCCACTATGATCAAAAACTTTATAAGTACAATGAGCATAAACCACCCGACGCTGCTGTGTTGAATTTTTATTTTATTTTTTGATTTTCCAATTTTTTCTATGGTTTTCACCGGTGGGGTCCACATCCAGACAATCCACTCCATCCAATGGCCCTCCATGGCTCCAGACAAGCAAAACAAGCCCAATATTGGGCATATTTCGTCGTATAGACAATCAGGGAAGGTTTCAATGGTGAAAACCACCATTTGGTATGGTATGGCCCGCCCGAAGGTCTAATTGATCTCATCTTTCGGCTCAACGCCTAAAAGGGGCTTGAGAAAGGAATGGATGGTGTGGATTGAAGACATACATCAAGGTGGGGCCAAAATAAGTGGGCCTCCCCTATTGTCTTGGAACCAAGCCAATATTTGTGTTTTCCAACCAAAACGTCCAGCGTCCCTGGACGCTGGACTGTCTGGCCGAACAAGGTGGGCCTGCCCAAGAGGGCCACCACTGATGGATGGTGTGGGTACAATACACGCAAAGTGGGCCCCACTTGTAGGTGATTTAGATGGAATACATACCTTGTGGTGGGGTCCATTCAAGTGGGCCACACAACCTCCTTATCATCACACATAAAGAAAAAAGAGGGAGAGAGAGAGAGATAGAGAGTGGGACATGCGTGATGGAGGGACCCCAGCACTCTGGGCCCTCCCTTGCACTAAATCATACATCAAGTGGGTCCCATTACATGTGGGTCCATGAAATCGAAATCCAACGGTGGAGATCCCTTCTCCACTAAAATAAACGGTCTAGATGACCCTAAGTATGTGAGGAAAATAAACATCATGATGGGGTCCATGGAGAATGGCCCCATCATGGAATGATCATGATGATCCAAGTGGGCCATCGGCCACATCTTAGGGTCCAAAGTGAGATCCAGACCATTGATCGGTTGGCCTCACTTGGCCCATCTTAAAAACATTAAAAACTACCCTATCAAAGCACCCACCACTTGATCTTCTTGCTCCCTTGGCTTCCTCAGTTCCTTGTGCTTCTCTTTGATGGAGGAAGATGAGAAATGGATGGCTAGGATGGGAGATCTAGGGATGGAAAGGTGGGCCACACTTGAAGCTTGGAGGAGTTGGAGAGCTCAGACGTATGGGTTTTTTTTTCTTAGGGAGAGTTTTGAAAATGAGGAAGAGACTTGTAAAGGGAGAGAGAGAGGGAGTGATGGGTGATGGAGTGATGGATGTGGTGGTGATGGGTGTAAGAGGCTCCTTTTTGACTTTTGTGGCAAAAGTTGTAAGAGAGGGTATGGGTTGTAAGAAACTTTTTGACTTTTGGGGCTTGCTTGGGAAAGGGTGAAAGGTGATGTGTACTTGACATGATGGGATTGATGGGTTGATTGATTGATGTGACACCTTGTAGAGATTCTCTCAGAATTCGCACGCGCGGCGTTTTTCTCGCACCGAACGCTGGCCCACATCTCCCAAACAAGGTATCGCCTCGGCGAGCGAGTCGCAGCATCGAAACCGCGACGACAATGCAGTCGCTAAGGTATAAGTCCTGGGTTGAGTCGACTCGGGTTGACGGCATGAGAATCAAGGTCGCGCGCAAATACCGGTTAAGGGTCGAAGGTCGCCGAAATTCGATTGGAAGGACCGCGGAAGCCAATGGAACGGTACGGTCTAGGATACGGGGCTTACAGCTCTCCCCTCCTAATAGAAATTTCATCCTCGAAATTTACACAATCATCGCAACTAAGCAAAACTCACAAGGAAGAAGAAACATACTCATCATTAAATAACATCATAGATAACATACAACATACAACACAAGATCAATCATAAAAAAGATGGGGATAACGCTCTCGAATCTCAGCCTCGTGCTCCCAAGAAGCCTCCTCAACAGAATGGTGACCCCACTGAACCTTCACTAATGGAATGAACTTGGTCCGGAGGACCTGCTCCTTCCGATCAAGGATACGGACTGGCTGCTTGATGTAAGAAGCGTCCTCACGAACCTCTAACAGCTGCCAATCGATAACAGGAACGATGTCTGACCCACACTTCCTCAACATGGAGACATGAAAAATGTTGTGGATGCCAGACAACTGAGATGCCAAGGCAAGCCGATAGGCCACGGCACCAACGCGCCCAGTGATCTCAAAAGGTCCTATGAATCTCGGGCAAGCTTGCCCTTCGCTCCAAATCGAACTATGCCCTTCATAGGCGAGACCTTGAGATACACATGGTCCCCTACATCAAACTCCAAGGGACGACGCCGACGATCAGCAAAACTCTTCTGCCGGCTCTAACCTCTGCGCATCCTCTGCCTGATAATATCAATAGCCTCTGATGTCTCCTACACAAGCTCGGGACCTAGGAGACGACGCTCTCCAACATCAGTCAAACAACTCGGTGATCTGTATGGTCTGTCATATAGTGCCTCAAAAGGAGTCATACCGATGGTCGCCTGATAGCTTTTATTGTATGCGAACTCAGCTAATCGCAGATGCTCATCCCAGCTACCCCCGAAATCAATCGCGCAGGCCCAAAGCATATCCTCAAGGATCTGGTTGACCCTCTCGGTCTGGCCATCGGTCTGCGGATGGTACGTGATGCTGAGCTGCAAATCAAAACCCATCTGTCTTTGGAAGCTCCCCCAAAACTGAGACGTGAACCTCGGGTCTCGGTCAGAAACGATCGAGACTGGAACGCCATGTAGTCTCACAATATCCTCGATGAATAATCTCGCAAGCCAATCCAAAGGCCAAGTCGCACGTATCGCAATAAAATGTGCCGACTTAGTCAGACGATCAACGACAACCCAGATGGTGTCATGATCGTGCTGAGTCCTCGGCAAGCTCATAATGAAATCTGTCGACACGTGCTCCCACTTCCACATCGGGACGCTCAACAGTTGCAATAGACCAGGGGGTCTCTGATGATCGGCCTTGACACGCTGGCATGTGTCACACTCGGCCACAAAACTGGCAATCTGGCGCTTCATCCCTGCCCAAAATTACTGTCGCCTCATATCGTGGTACATCTTCGTCGAGCCAGGATGGATAGAAAACCGCGATCGATATGTCTCAGTCATAAGATCTCTACGTAACTCAGGAATATCCAGGACACATAATCGGCCTCTGAAACGAAGTCCACCATCTGAACCAATCTGCCAATCTGCCCGACTCTCAGATGCTACCTCTGCTCGGTAATCCTGTAACGACTCGTCTGCCTGCTGAGCCTCGATCACCCTTGCGACAAGAGAGGGTTGAATCGACAGGCTCGATAACTGCACAATAGAAGACTGTAAGCCAAACTCAAAGTCGTACTCTACTATATCCTCGAGCATCCGCCACTCCTAAATCATCATATGCGCCACCAGGCCTCGTGGCTGACGGCTGAGGCATCCGCCACCACATTCGCCTTACCCGGGTGGTACTGGAGATCGAAATCATAGTCCTTCAGGAGCTCCATCCAGCGCCTCTGCCTCATGTTCAACTCAGACTGCGAGAAGAGGTACTTCAAACTCTTGTGATCGGAGAAGAGCTAGAACCTGACCCCATAAAGATAATTTCTCCACACCTTCAGTGCGAAGACAACTGCAGCCAACTCTAAATCATGCGTGAGGTAGTTCAGCTCATGGACCTTGAGCTGGCGAGACGCGAAGGCCACTGGTCTCCCATGCTGCATCAGGACAGCACCCAAACCAAAATGCGAGGCATCGGTAAATACAATAAAACCATCACTCCCAGAGGGAAGAGTAAGGACAGGAGCGGACGTGAGGCGGTCCTTCAACTCCATAAATGCTCGCTCGCAAGCGTCGCTCCAAATAAACTCTGCGCCCTTCCAGGTCAACCTGGTCAAAGGGGCTACAATACGAGAGAAGCCCTCAATGAAACGCCGGTAGTAGCCCACTAAACCAAGGAAACTGCAGATCTCAGACGCAGTCGTGGGCTGGCCCCACTGACGCACTGCCTCAAACTTCAAGGGGTCCACTGCTTGGGAAGACTAGGGGTCCACTGACGCAGTCGTGGCAAAAGTTGTAAGAGAGGGTATGGGTTGTAAGAAACTTTTTGACTTTTGGGGCTTGCTTGGGAAAGGGTGAAAGGTGATGTGTACTTGAAATGATGGGATTGATGGGTTGATTGATTGATGTGACACCTTGTAGAGATTCTCTCGAAATTGACGCGCGCGGCGTTTTCCTCTCACCGAACACTAGCCCACATCTCCCAACCAGGGTATCGCCTCGGCGCGCGAGTCGTGGCATCGAAACCGCGGCGATGACGCGGTTGCTAAGGTACAAGTCCTGGGTTAAGTCAACTTGGGTTGACGGCATGAGAATCAGGGTCGCACGCAAATACCGGTTAAGGGTCAAAGGTCGCCGGAATTTAATCAGAAGGACCGCGAAGCTTATGGAATGGTACGGTTTAGGATACAGGGCTTACACTTGTGAAGCAGTGTTTGGAACATGTATAATAACATACAAATACAAGATACAAATAGAGTTTTGGCACAACAAAATTTAACAACCAAAGGAGCATGAGACCATAGCACTTACAAGGACCCACCTACTAAGTTTTAGGCCAATCGGGCCACTAGTTTTCTGCATATGGTGGTTGGATCAGCCCACTTGGCAGGACGCCCATGGTAGGGACGTCCAGCAAGGCTGGTCGTCCCACCTGTTTTGTGGCCCACCATGATGTGTGTTTTATCCATGTGACCATTCATTTTGAGGCCCTCTTATATGTGGCCCACCTTAGTGTGAAGCTTTCCAAGGTGGGGCCCACCATATGCAGTCATGTAGGACTGGGCATCTAACCCATTGGGACGCCCGGGCCAATGTGGGATGCCCATGGTGGGGCTGCTACTGGACCTTTGGTCCAGCAGTGTGGCCCACCTATTTCTGATGTATTTGGGGTGTTCCCTATGTGGTGGGGCCCCTATACCTGATGCTGGACCACTCTAAATCCTTACTCCAGTCAGATGGACCATTTTTTGGGCTCCAACAGGCTCATAAAACTGGTGGAACAAAAATCCAACAATATATTGTAAATGTACATTGCCTTTGTAAGTGCTATGGTCTTATGCTCCTTTGATTGTCAAATTTTGTTGTGCCAAAACCTCTATCTATGTCTTGTGTTTGTATGTTGATATGTATTTGATCAAGACACTGCATCACAATGGTTCAAGACATGTACGGTGCTCTGCTTCAAGAAACGTAAAGTCATGTACTTTAAGCATCTATGTTCAGAGCTACATCGATAAGAAGAGTACATTTCAAAACTCAAGTATATTTCAAGACTCAAGTACAACTCAAGATGAAGTTTAATTTTAAGCTTTAGAAGATCTCAAGATTAAGCTAAATCAAGTCAAGATCTCAAGCTTCATAAAGTTCAAAGGTCAACCGTTATCTGAAAAGAATGAAGTTCAATGTTCATACTTAATGATCCAGGTATGATAGACCTTAGATTGACCTTAGGGTAGGTCATGTTGTATACATAATTCAAAATGAATCTATTTATATGAATTGATCTGTTCTAAGACTAGTCCTGGACCTTGTTCAACTAGTCCTAATACTAGTTCGACCAGTCCAAGAAATTCCATGACCAATCCTAAGTTGTTAAAGATTTTTGAAATTTTTTTGTTACTCTACGACCAGTCCTGGAGACTGTTCGACCGGTCGTACGGAGGTCACGACTCGACCTTCGACCAGTCCTAGAACTATGACTCAAATTCCAACAACCAAACTTGGTTGTCTACGACCAATCCTAGGTCAGCTACGACCGGTCGTAGGTGGTCCACGACCAGTCGTAGAATCCCTAAGACCAGTCGTAGAACGGTTTTCAAAGATCGCGCTTAAAAATTTGAAATGTTGTTGAAGCTACAACCGGTCGAAGGGTTCCTAAGACTAGTCGTAGATGTGATCCTTTTATCTATAAATTGAACACGAAATTCAAAGTTTTTTCATCGATTAATTTCTATAAAATTCAAGCCTCCACTCTGAGATAAGTTTGTTCATTTTAAGCTACGCTGTGCATATTTAAAATTCTTTTTGTTAGCTTTTCTTATTTGATTTTATTCCTATATTCCAATCTTATTTGAAAAGATGAATTGTTGTATTCCTTCTTCTTGGAATCAAAATCAAATAGAGCTAAGCCCATTTAATTTAATTTAAAATCAATTGGAACTTAGAACCATTGTAAAGTGAGTATTGGACATTGAACGTTGATTCGAACATCTACTCTGATTGGTTCTACCGGGCTACTACAAAAAGGAGAAATCCAGGTATTTTACATTTATGTAAAATTTCTATTCTTTTGGTTTTTGTTTGAGATTCGCCAGAAAAATCTCATTGTGTGGTTATCTGAGGAGAGCCAGAAAACTTAGACAGTGTGGGTTTCTGGATTGTGTAAGCTCAAGTTAAAAAGACACAACTGTGAAGGTTTTAGGTGAACCTGTGAAACCTATTTTGTTAATGAATGCTAATATCCCCTGTGTGAGGATATTAGGAGTGGAGTAGCATTCTACGTGGCTGTTGTTGAACAGTTGGTGTACACACAGGCGAACCACTATAATTCTTTGTCTTGTGATTTGAATGCTTGCTTAAGTTTTATATCTTTTATCATTTAGATTTGTGGAATGTATGTGTGGATGTGAATGTTGTAATATGTACATTTCAAGCACAGTGAGAATGTTGTAATAATTTAGATTTAAATTCCTACAATTTATTTCAATTCCTTGCTATTTATTTATTCCTCTCCGGTTTGAGTTTTTAATAACAAGGACGTTCTAGAAATAAGGTTGTCCTGCCATAAACCCTTGGTATCAAAGCCATTTCAAGTGGTATCAAAGCTTAAAAGCTCGCTCTTATTGCTTTTTATTTGGATTTATTTCCTAAGCTAACGATCTAAGCTATTTAAAAGATATCAAATTTTGATAGCCTATCAGTCTCTAGGCCTCCACCCTTTGATGGCTCCAATTATGCCTATTGGAAAGCCAGTATAAGGATCTTCCTCAAATCAATGGATGAGAGTGTGTGGCAAGCCACAGTGACTGAATGGAACCCACCTACCACTGAAGTGATTGGTATCGATGGTTCAAAATCAATGAGAGTAACTCCTTATTTCTCTTAGACCACCCTTCAGAAAAATAAGAGTAGTGTCAATGCAAAAGCACTAAATGCAATCACTTATGCACTATCACTGGATGAGTTCAAAAGAATCATATCCTATGATACTGCAAAGCAAGCTTGGGATATTTTAGAAATGACACACGAGCGTACTACAATTATCAAAAAATCTAAAGTCCAACTCCTCACAACCAAATTTAAAGAAATTCATATGGAGGAAAATGAAATGTTTATGGACTTTTACACAAGATTAAATGACATTGTAAACTCAATGTGGGGTCTTGGCGATAAAATCCCAGAAAATAAAGTGTGTGCAAAGATACTACAGTCACTTCCTGAACGGTTCAACTCTAAGGTAACCGCGATCCAGAAACTTCATGATACGGACAATATGAGGGTAAAAGAACTAGTTGGTTCTTTACAAACCTATGAGTTAAACTTTTAAGCTCTTAAAAGTAAATCCATTGCTCTTAAATCTTCTAAATGTATTTCTCAAGAAAACTCTGATTCTGAAGAGGATATGGCTCTTTTAGCGAAAAAGTTTTACAAGATTTTCAAGAGTAAAAAGAGGGTTGATTTTCAAAAATCAAATGATAAGAAAAGATCAAAACCTAAATCTAAAACTTGGAAGTCTTTGAAAGATAGTCAATGTTACAACTGCCAAGAATATGGGCATTTAGCAAACAAATGTCCTAAAAAGGACAAACCCAAAAAGAAGGGTATGTTGGCTACTTGGGATGAATCGTCTGATTCTGAAGCTTCTTCTGAATCAGAAGATTCTGAAACCGAGTCGTGCAGTGAAGTTAAAACCCTTATGACTCTAGCCAAATTCACTTTTTCAGATCATGATGATTCAACTAGCGAAGAAAATCTGAATAGTGATTATGAAAATGAAGATGATCTTCAAGACGCTTACAATGCCCTATACAAGGAAAGTTGTAAAATTGCTATCAAACTTAAACTTCAAAAAGAAAAGTTTTTTAAACTCAAAGAATGTTTTGAATCTCTTATTTTAGAAAAATCCCAAATTTCAGATTATTTTGAAAAATCAAAATGCGATTTAGAATTCAAAACCTCCCTGATTGAAAATCTGAAATCTAAAAATGAGAAACTTAAAAATGAAGTATCTTCTCTTCTGAGTTTAAAGGATACATGGAGGTATGCCCAAGGAGATCCAAAGTTAGAAAAACTTTTATCCGGATCTAGAAAACGTGGCGACAGATCTGGGTTGGGCTATGATAAAAATGTTCCTCCTAAACAAAAGAATACTTCTCCTAAGTTTGTGAAAGGAGAGTCCTCTAACTCAAAAGGGAAAAATACTAGTCAAGGTTTTTCTAAAAATACAAAAGTTTTTCAAAAACCTAAAAGCAGCTATGTCAGCTTCAAAAATCAGAACAGAAACCCACTAGCTGAAAAGATAGTTGATTTACTCAAGGAGCTCTTAAAATCTAACTCAGTAGGTCATTCTTATAACAACAGACAGAAGAAGACCAACTATACTCCTAAACCCAAAACAATTCTGAAATGGGTTCCTAAGGTTGCTTGCTTAGTTGGCCACACTACTTTCAAAGCTATAAGTCATTCAAAGTGGTACCTAGATAGTGGATGCTCTAGGCATATGACAGGCGACAAGGCTTTATTCACCGATCTTAAAGATATGATTGATGGGTCAGTTACTTTTGGTGATAGAAAAAATTACAAGATAATTGGCCAAGGTATGGTTCAACTCTATAATCTTCCCTTATTTAAGAACATTTTATATGTTGAGGGGCTAAAACACAACCTGTTAAGCATATCCCAAATATGCGATAACAACTATAGTGTGAAATTTTTCAATCAAGGTTGTAAAATCATAAACAAAAAGGGTTCTGTAATATTAACTGGTCGCAGAACTTGTGAAAACTGCTATATTGTAAGCGATGGTAGCTCATCTAATCAACAGTGCTACATGGTCCATACGGATGAGACAGAATTATGGCATAAATGCCTTGGACATGTACACTACCATAATTTGTACAGATTGAGCAAAGGAGAACTAATAAGAGGTCTACTTAAACTACAAAGAGTAGACAAAATATGTGGTGAATGCCGGTATGGTAAACAAACTAGGAGCTCTCATAAAAAGGTGAACTCTAATACCACATCAACACCACTCGAGCTGCTCCACGTGGATCTTGTAGGACCTACCAGAACGGAGAGTCGAGGTGGCAAAAAATATATTTTGGTTATCGTGGATGATTATACTAGATTCACTTGGGTAGCATTCTTAAGGGACAAATCAGAAACCCTTGATGAATTGAAAAAGATCATCAAACGGATCCAGACTAAAAAAAGTTCTCAAGTCTGTAAGATCCGTAGTGATCATGGATCTAAGTTCGAGAATAGCAATTTTGAAAAGTTCTGTAGCGATCAGGGAATATCGCATGAATTCTTTGCGCCCAAAACACCACAACAAAATGGAACTGTGGAGAGGAAAAATAGAGTGCTTCAAGAAATGGGAAATGTAATGTTAAATAGTATAAAGCTCTCTAGAAATCTTTGGGCTGAAGCAGTGAATACAGCCTACTATATTATTAACCAGGTTTATACTTGTAAATCTAATAATAAAACGGCTTACAAACTTTGGTTTGATAAGAAGCCTACTGTCAAATACTTTTGAGTTTTTGGTAGCAAGTGCTATATTTTACGTGACCGTGAAAATTTGGAAAAGTATGACACTAAGAGTGATGAAGGGATCTTTTTAGGATACTCTTTAAATAGTCATGCATATCGTGTACTGAACAACAGGACCGATGTGATTCAAAAGTCCATTAATGTGGTCATTGATGATCAATTGAATACACTTGCCCCAAGTACAGAAAATGATGAAGTTCTTTTAATTGACAAACCTGATACTTCATTAAATCAAGAAAACTCTAAACTGAGGACTGTCAAAGATCATCCAACCACTCAAATTCTTGGAAACCCTCTCACTGGTGTGCGCACTTGTAGACAATTAGAAGACATGTAATTACGTATGCTTTACTTCTCAGATAGAACCGGTGAACGTAAAAGAAGCTCTTTCTAACAAAAACTGGATAGTTGCTATGCAGGAAGAACTTAATCAATTTGTTCATAATGATGTATGGTATCTCGTTCCTAGACCTAAAGATAAGCACATTATTGGAACAAAGTAGATTTTCAAAAATAAGTCTGATGAACTTGGAAATATAATTCGAAACAAGGCAAGACTGGTTGTACAAGGATACACTCAAATTGAAGCCATCGATTACGGTGAAACCTTTGCACCAGTTGCTCACCTTGAATCAATCAGACTTTTTATATCCATTGCATACTATAGGAAATTTAAGATTTATCAAATGGATGTAAAGAGTGCTTTTTTGAATGACGATTTACATGAAGAGGTATATGTTGAACAACCTATAGGGTTTGAAGACCCTAAGTTTACTGATCATGTATACCATCTTAAAAAGGATCTCAATGGTCTAAAACAAGCTCCCAAAGCATGGTATGAGAAATTGACTAAGTTTTTACTCGGTCATAATTTTCAAATGGGCAGTGTCGATAAGACTCTCTTTGTTAAGAAAAACAATGATGATGTTCTAATGGTTCAGATCTATGTTGATGATAATATTTATGGATCAACTTGTACTAACATGACTATTGAGTTTGCAGATTTAATGAAATCTAAGTTCGAGATGAGCATGGTTAGGGAATTACATTATTTCTTAGGATTGCAAGTAAAACAACAACCTGATGGAATTTTTATTTCTCAAACCAAGTATGCTTTGAACTTGATTAAAAGGTTCGGATTTGAGAATGATAAGAATTTTGATACTTCCATGAGTACATCTTTAAGACTCTCAAAAGACTCTCAGGTAAAGATGTAGATCCTAAATTGTATTGTAGCATGATTGGCAGTTTGCTTTATTTAACTGCTAGTAGACCTGATATAGCTTTTAGTGTTAGTATTTGTACTAGATATTAGTCTAATCCTAAAGAATCTTATTTAACTGTTACTAAGAGGATTATTAGATATGTTACAAGTTCTGTGCATTTGGGTCTTTGGTATCCATATGATACTAGTGTCCAGTTGGCTGGGTACTCAGATGTTGATTGGGCTGGTAATATTGATGATAGAAAATCAACCAGAGTGGTTGTTTTTATATTGAAAATTGCTTGGTTTCTTGGTTTAGCAAGAAACAAAGTTCTATATCGCTCTCAACTGCTGAGGCTGAATACATTACATGTCACACCCCAAACTCGGAAACCGGGCTCACAAAATTCCCGATCACCGAATCTGGCGCCGACAGCCTCCGTAGAACCCCATTCTCGGCTCTCAGCGTCCATTCGCCAGGTTCCGATCCTGGGATGCTACAAGGAAGATTTTCAACATCAGTTTGATTCGTAATAAGCATAACCCACAAACAACAACCAAAAACTCCATCACATTTCCACTATAATCAAAACTTTACAAGTACAATGAGCATAAGGGAAATACAATGATGATAGACCAAAAGCTCCAAAAAGATCAGCTACGCACCCAAGCCTCAGCGCTGCTGCGATCCAACGTCACCTGCACGCAACGGTCGTGCATAAGCTAATAGAAAGCTTAGAGGGTGGTGAAAGTATATGCTCAAGGTGATAATACAGTTATGCACTATCAGAGTAATGCGGAACATGCTGATGAATGCCAAGAATACCATTAGCCGTACCAAGGCCATGCAGTGCAAAGAATGATGTCGGCCATACCAAGGCCATGCAATGCGAAATGCAACTCAAGCATGCAAATCCTCATCTAAGTCCACATATCAATACAGCTCAAAAATCTGGAATATCACCGGGGTCTAGTACACTCCAAGCCAGATTGTCGCCCCATCGTGCGCAATAAGGTGAGTGGAAAAGACCTCACTATCCGCCTGCCAATATCGGGCTCGGCTCGTCAATAGCGAACCCATTCCTCGAGCTGGTCAGACTCAGCCTAGCATTGCCCCCTACTCTCGGGCGGGTAAGGCCACACCCCCTTCCAACCGACCACGACACAGTGGAAAGTGCAACCGTCTGGTAATCGGCACTCAGCGCTCATGCGTCCACTCGATCTAGACGTTGGAGCAACCTCCTGGTACCATAAGGGTTTAGGGACTTTCACCCAGGGATATCTATCGCACCCCATGTAGAACAGTATTTTCGGTATCTAATCCTGCCAACCACGATACGTCTGTGGAGGCTACGGCCCTGATGTCGCTAGGGCGTAACCATATCACACAATGCGAATGCATGAATCACACTATCCAGTCATGCAGCAATCCTGCGCGTATCGTGCTCTCATGTAGGGCAATACCCCTGTACGGGGCCCCTAGACAATCTGCCCGAAGGCATATGCTATGATCAATTATTTCTCATATCAAGCATACGAATGATGCATATGATCATGAATCATGGAACTAAACATGTTATATAGGATGGATGATAATCATAACAAAGATGGGCCTAGATGGCCTACACATCAGACATACGAGCCTAGCAATGGGCCTAAGGAAAGTCATAATGCGGACATTTAACCACACTATACTTGCAATGGGGACGTCAAACCACCGTTGCTTCCAAGGCATAGCCCTGACGTAAACATCATTACATAAATCATGTTGGGACTGCACATTGCAATGAACCTTAGGTATATCTCATTGGGCCTTCAATACATCAAATGGGCCGTATCATATGGGCCTCATGTTCATCAAGTGAGCCACATCAATGGGCCACACCAATGGGCCTTATGTGCATTGCAATGGGCCATAACCCGTGAGCCTTAGAATGCATTAAATGGGCCTAATCTCATGGGCCTTATGAGTATCAAATGGGCCACACCAATTGGGCCCCATATGTACATCAAGTGGGCCTCAACCCATTGGCCCCATTACATCTTAATGGGCCTCGACCCATTGGCCCCTAATGCATTAAATGGGCCCGGACCCATGGGCCTTGCATATACATCAAAGTGGGCCTCAATCCTAGCCCATAAGTGAACTGAAATGGGCCTTCCCCCACCTTTATATTTTATATGATATAATATATAATATATATACATTACATATAAATTATATATAATATAATATTATATATATATATATATATATAAATATACACACACGCACGCACCACACCATCACAGGCCCACCGTCCAGGGACGGTGGGTACAAAACACTTATATCGCTGCTGGCCCCACCGTCCGCCTGGACGGTAGCTATAAAACACATACATCATTAGTGAGCTCCATGTGGGGCCCACTGTAATGTTGATATGCCATCCAACCCGTTGATAAGGCCACATGGGCCTAGATGAAGGGTGAAAACAAATTTCACCCTGATCCAAAACTTCTGTGGACCCCAAAGGGATTTCAAAGGTAGAAGTCCAATCCCACTGTTTCCTACGGTGTGGACCACCTGAGCCTTGATCAAGCTGATTTTTGGGGTGGGCCCACTTCAGAGAGTGGCCCACCCGATGAACGGGTTAGATGATGGAAAAACATCAATAATAATAAGAGGGAGAATGATAATTTAGCAAAGATTGCAAACTAAGTAATAACTTGAGATAACTATTTTCGACATCTTGAGTTATATATATATATATGGGAAAAGGTATTATGCGTTCCATGGTTTCCACAGGTGGGGTCCATATTTGGACAATCCACACCATCCAATGGGCTTCCATGGCTCAACACGAGCAAAACAAGTCCAATATTGGACATATTTCAATGTATAAACAATCGGGAAAAGTTTCAATGGTGAAAACTACCATTTGCTATGGTATGGCCCGCCCGAAGGTCTGATTGATCCCATCTTTCGGGTCAACGCCTAAAAATGGCTTGGAAAAGGAATGGGTGGTGTGGATTTAATACATACATCAAGGTGGGGCCTACATAAGTGGACCACCCCAAAACTTTGGAAAAAGCTGATATTTGTGTCTTTCCAGCAACGTCCAACGTCCCTGGATGCTGGACTTTCTATGTTGGTTGGAGGTGGGCCCTGCTTAGGTGGGCCACCAAGTGATGATGGCATGGTACTACATATATAAGGTGGGCCCCACTTATAAATGGGGCGGATAGAGTACCTACTTCATGGTGGGGTCCATTCAAGTGGGCCACATAACCTTATTATCATCACAACAAAAAAAAAATAAAAATAAAAATGAAAATAAAATAAAAGGGAGAGAGATAGAGAGTGAGACCCGCGTGATGGAGGGACCTCGGCACTATGGGCCCTCCCTTGCACTAAATCATACATCAAGTGGGTCCCATTACATGTGGATCCATGAAATCGAAATCCAACAGTGGAGATCCCTTCTCCACTAAAATAGATGGTCTAGATGACCCTAAGCATGCAAGGAAATAAACATCATGATGGGGTCCATGGAGAATGGCCCCATCATGGAATGGTCATGATGATCCAAGTGGGCCATCGGCCACATCTTAGGGTCCAAAGTGAGATCCAAACCATTGATCGGTTGGCCTCACTTGGCCCATCAAAAAAAAAGATTAAAACTACCCTATCAAAGCACTCACCACTTGATCTTCTTGCTCCCTAGGCTTCCTTAGCTCCTTGTGCTTCTCTTAGATGGAGGAAGATGAAAAATGGATGGTTGAGATGAGAGATCTAAGGATGGAAAGGTGGGCCACACATGTAGCTTGGGAGGAATGGGAGAGGCTCATACGTATGGCATTTTTGTTGCTTTAAAAAGTTGAAAATGAGAGAGAGACTTGTAAGGGAGAGAGAGAGAGAGGGAGTGATGGGTGATGGAGTGATGGATGGGAGAGAGGGATGGGGGTGTAAGAGACTTTATGACTTTTTTGGCTAAAGGTGTAAGAAAAGCATGGGTTGTGTAAGAGCTTTTTGACTTTGGGGGTTGCTTGGAAAAGGGTGAAAGTTGATGTGTACTTGACATGATGGGATTGATTGATTGATGTGACACCTCGTAAAGATTCTCTCGGGATTCACACGTGCGGTGTTTCCTCGCACCGAACGTTGGCCCACAACTCCCGACCAGAGCATCGCATCAGTACGCGAGTCGTGGCATCGGAACCGCGGCGACGACGCGGTCGCTAAGGTATAAGCCCTGGGTTGAGTCGACTCAGGTTGACGGCACGAGAATCTAGGTCGCGCGCAAATACCGATTAAGGGTCAAAGGTTGCCGGAATTCGACCGGGAAGACCGCGGAAGCCTATGGAACGGTACGGTCTAGGATACGGGGCTTACATTGCAGCTGGAAATGCATGTACTCAGCTTGTTTGGATGAAACGTATATTAAGCGATTATGGAATTACACAGGACTCAATGGTTTTATATTACGATAATTCCAGTGCAATAAATATTTCTAAAAACCCAATCCAGCATTCACATACCAAGCACATTGACATTAGGTATCATTATATTCGTGAATTAGTGGAAGAAAAAATAATATCTTTGGAATATATTCCTACCAAGACTCAACTTGCGGATATTTTCACTAAACCGCTTGACAAAAATAGGTTTAATAAATTAAAGTTTGATCTTGGTATGTGCAATTTAAATTGAATATTCTTACATTATTATATCATATTATATATATGTTTATTTATCTTTTTGGTTGAATTTTAAAATTAGTTGTAAAATACAATTTTTAGCCGGTACTCGACCAGTCGTGAGTATACACGACCAGTCTTGGTACGACCGGTCGTGTATATCCACGACCAGTCATGGAACTCATGAAATCACTTTAAATTGGGGAAAAGCTTCTTCTTCTTCATTTTCATTTCACTCTCTAACGAGCCTAAGCCCGACCGGTCGAACCCACCATCATTTTCCTTCAAGGTTAGTGGTTCTTTTGCATTTTTCTTATAGAATCTTGCTTATTGTATCTCATTTTTCACTCTTATGCACTTTATTTGATCTTTCAGTGTAAGATTGGGGTTCTTCTTTTCAAAAATCTGATCTATCAAAACCCATTCCATATTTTTTGAATCTAGTTGTTTTCTTGTATCTGGTATTGCAAATGGATCCCAAAGGGAAAAAGAAATCTTCCCGTGGTCCATCTTCTTCTAGATAAACTCCTATCACACAATGCTATCTTCGGTCTCCCGAAAATGATCTATCCGATGTACGGGATTTGCGTATGCGCAATGTCATCGTTAAACATCCAGTTGATCTTAACCACATTGCTCCATTTGGTATCCTACGTCTACTCTAATCTATAGGTTGGGATAACATCTTACGTTGGGGTGGGCCTGCGTACCAGTCTATTGCTCAATCTATGTTAGCATGCATCTCTGATTTTTCATATGAGAATTTAACGTTTAAAATTGATACTAGAGAAGGTCTATTTGAAGTAGATCAACATTTAATAGCTGGTCTCATGGAAATCCCTGTTAATGATGAGGGTATTCCCATTCATACATTATCTAAAAACCCTCTGAATCAGAAAAACAGATGCTCACTAGAGATTTATGCAATATGGAAGTGCAATGGACCCATAAAGGAAATGTGCTCCCTTTAAGGTATTTGTTACCTAGATATAAGGTTCTTCATAGAATCTTTATCTCAAATCTGTATCCGCGGTCTAGCAACAAAACAGAGCTAATTGCCTTTATGGTTCGTGTTTTGCATGATGTCATTACTGGTGTAAAGATCTATCTACCTTCTTTAATTTGTCATTCCATCATTCGGTTTCAAATCCATCCTGGTCATAGTGATCTTCCATTTGCCTATCTTATGACTATTTTAGCTACTCACATGCTCGTGGCTATGCCTGTTGGAGAGGCCCCTATCCATCATCTTATTTTTAACAATACAAATATTAATAAGATGAAATTGGGATTGGCTCCTGGCCAAGTGGATGTTGGTGGTAGTGGTACTGAAGCTGGGAATGAAGCGGAAGATGCTAGCAATCTTCCTAATGATGTTGATATGAATGATATTTTCGATGAACTTGATTCAGATTCTGAAAATGATCCTGACTATGAGCCATCTGAATTTGATGCTCGTCTTCGTGCTCTAGAGGAGAAGGTAGAGAATATGAATGTTGCTCATGATCTTCAGTTTAAATATATGCGCAAGTATCTTAGGCATTTGAATAAAGGGATGCATAAACTTAATCTTACCATTCCTGCTCCATCTTCAAGATCTGATTGAACGATTTTAATTCTTGGTCTGTATTAACTTTCATACTTATGTTGGATTGTGCACTTTAGTTGGTTTGCTGACTTTTTAGTTAAACTGGTAAATGGATTGTGAACTTTTACTTGTTTATTTATTGTCGATTAAATCCATCTATTACTCCAGTTTTTAATCCTTTACATTGTTTCTTCCTTTGTCATTTTTGTGACAAAAAGGGGGAGAAGGCTTTTAGAAGCTCTTTTTGAAGCTTTTAGTTTGATTGCTAGTGGATATGAGTAGTACTATAATATGTGTAGCAATCATTATATTTTTTTATTTGTGTGCTACTACTCAGGGGGAGTAAGTATAGATGAATATTGTGTGCTTGCTAGTTTATGTCAACTGGTGCATAATTCTTTATTATGCATGTGGTGCTTCTCTTATTTTTATATGAGTGTGTTTTGTAACAAATTTGACAAAGGGGGAGATTGTAAGTGTTATGGTCTCATGCTCCTTTGATTGTCAAATTTTGTTGTGTCAAAACCTCTATCTGTGTCTTGTGTTTGTATGTTGATATGTATATGATCAAGACACTGCATCACAATAGTTCAAGACATATATGGTGCTCTGCTTCAAGAAATGTAAAGTCATGTACTTTAAGCATCCATGTTCAGAGTTACATCGATAAGAAGAGTATATTTCAAGACTCAAGTACAACTCAAGATGAAGTTTAATTTCAAGCTTTAGAAGATCTCAAGATCAAGCTAAATCAAATAGAGATCTCAAGCTTCATAAGGTTCAAAGGTCAACCATTATCTAAAAAGAATGAAGTTCAATGTTCATACTTAATTATCCAGGTATGATATACCTTAGATTGACGTTAGGGTAGGTCATTTTGTATACATAATTCAAAATGAATCTATTTATATGAATTGGTCTGTTCTAAGACTAGTCCTGGACCTTGTTCGACTAGTCCTAGCACTGGTTCGACCAGTCTAAGAAATTTCATGACCAGTTCTAAGTTATTGAAGATTTTTAAAAAATTTTGGTTACTACACGACCAGTCCTGGAGACTGTTCGACCGGTCGTAGGGAGGTCACGACTCGACCTTCGACCAGTCCTAGAACTACGACTCAAACTCCAACAACCAAACCTGGTTGTCTATGACCAATCCTGGGTCAGTTACAACCGGTCGTAAGTGGTCCACGACTAGTCGTAGAATCCCTAAGACCAGTCGTAGAACGGTTTTCAAAAATCGCGCTTAAAAATTCAAAATGTCGTTAAAGCTACAACCAGTCGAAGGGTTCCTAAGACCCGTCGTAGATGTGATCTTTTCATCTATAAATTGAACATGAATTTCAGAGTTTTTTCATCGATTAATTTCTATAAAATTCAAGCCTCCACTCTAAGATAAGTTTGTTCATTTTAAGCTACGATGTGCATATTTAATATTCTTTTTGTTAGCTTTTCTTATTTGATTTTATTCCTATATTACAATCTTATTTGAAAAGAGGAATTGTTGTATTCCTTCTTCTTGAAATTAAAATCAAATAGAGCTAAGCCCATTTGATTTAATTTAAAATCAATTAGAACTTAGAACCATTGTAAAGTGAGTATTGGACATTGAACATTGATTTGAACATCTACTCCGATTGGTTCTACCGGGCTACTACAAAAAGGAGAAATCCAGGTATTTTACGTTTATGTAAAATTTCTATTCTTTTGGTTTTTTTTTAGATTCTCATTGTGTGGTTATCAGAGGAGAGCCAAAAAACTCAAACAGTGTGGGTTTTTGGATTGTGTAAGCTCAAGTTAAAAAGACACAATTGTGAAGGTTTTAGGTGAACCTGTGAAACCTATTTTGTTAGTGAACGCTAATATCCCTTGTGTGAGGATATTAGGAGTGGAGTAGCATTCTGTGTGGCTGTTGTTGAATAGTTGGTGTACACACAGGCGAACCACTATAATTCTTTGTCTTGTGATTTAAATGCTTGCTTAAGTTTTATATCTTTTATCATTCAGATTTGTGAAATGTATGTGTGGATGTGAATGTTGTAATATTTACATTTCAAGCACATTGGGAATGTTGTAGTAATTTAGATTTAAATTCCTGCAATTTATTTCAATTCCTTGTTATTTATTTATTCCTATCCGATTTGAGTTTTTGATACAAAGGACGTTCTAGAAATAAGGTTGTCCTGCCATAAACCCTTGGTTTTTAAGGTGTAAGGTTGTCCTTAGAACTGAATTCGTATCAACCTCTCAATTCTTATTTATTGAGGTTGCTTTTATTTCAGCATTGTGAATTGATTTATTTTATTTGGTTATCATATTCGTTTATTACACTGTTAAAGTTTTATTTTGGCATCGTCCTATTCCCCCCCCCCCCTCTAGGACGTATAGCTAGGCCATTTTAGCCTTTGGGCTGAGAATTTAAGGAGTGGGGCCCACTAGATTGTGAGGACCTTAGAGGGATTAATTCATGCCCTTAATCCCCTAATTTTAGGCTTAATTAATGCACCCTTGAGGCCCACTATAGTTGGGCTATTTAGGACCATGTATGTAGTTAGATTGTTGGACTCTTTAGGCCAAATGGGCTGGAACCTTCTTGCTAAGCCCAGTGGACTCTTGGGCTGATTTCACCATAATATTGTGTTAAGTTAGTGAGTTGGAAGGTGTGAGTTGTTGGGCCCTTGGTTGCCCACCAAATCAAACCATATACTTGGGCCGAGTTGTAGGCTCAACTTGCTTAACTAGAGCATGATATTTGCCCATGTGATTTGAGAAATGGGCTGCCCACTAGGCCCACCACAATACGTGGATTTTGTGACCCTTATGTTGGGTCCTAACCTTCCCTATGGGCCCATAGTGTTGTATATGGGTTGGGCTATATGTGTTACCCTTGGACCCATATTTTGGATAGGCCTTGGGCCATCTATTTAAGGCCCAATATGGTATGTATGTGGAATATTATGGCTGCCCTTCTCTTATTTATGGTAATGTGTGGGCCTTGGGCCTCGATACATGAAAGATTATTGTTGGGCTACCTTCGTGGGATAAATAGTGGTTGGATGTCCACATTTGTAGCCCCAAGGTAGGCCCACTTGCCTCTATGAGTAGTTAAAGGTCCACCATAGATCTTTGCTAGGCCTGTTTCATTTATTTAGACCCATGTCATTGTCCTTCCTTAGCCTTAGGGGCTATCCCAGACTATTGGGCCCCCATTAGAGGTTGTGCCCCTTGTAGAATTTTTCTAAGTACCTAGACTTAGTCCCTACTTGGTTAAGGAGTGTACTACATCGTTCAACGCCACATAGCACATCTTGTTCATCCTCATGACCCATACGCATCATGGCTTGCTTGGTTAGCATTATGTGCGATCATGGTTAAGCCATTGGGCAGATATTATGGCTTCCTAGAGGGATGGAGTTCCCCTCTTAAGCACATAAGATGCTTGGAGCTGATGCATAACCAGTATACGTGATTCATGCATCTAGCATTTCATTACATGGTTTGTATTTGCCCTTGCTTCATCAGGGTCGTAACCTCCACAAGAGTATAGTAGATGGTCGTATTGGACACCAAAAATATCTGGGCATGTAGGATGTCCTTGGGTGAAAGCCTCTAAACCTCCATGGTACCAGGAGACGCCTCAACGCTGAGACCAAGTGAAAAACACGAGCGCCCAAGTGCCTTATACCATTAGGCCATGTCTCCCACTGTTGCATGATCGGTTGAGATGGGGTGCGGCCTTACCCGCCTGAGTGAGGGGGCAATAGCTAGGCTGAGTTTGACCAGCTCGTGAATAGTTCCGCTACCATCGAGCCTTACTGGTGATTGGCTATTCACAGGTGGGTAGTGAGGTCTCTTACGCTCGTTAGACTGTGCAGCTAGGAGAGCTGCAGTCGGTTGGCAGTGTATTTGACCTCGATGATTTCCCTATAGTGAAACTATATATGATTTATGAACTTGATATGAGGACTGGCATGATCGCATTTTCACCTTGCATATTGCATCAGCTATGTAGGTCTCTTATGCATCGCCTGGGTGTGGGCCCAGTACTCATATGATTGCATCGCATAGCCTTGTGATGGCTTACTGCATTCATGCTTGGTATAACATAGCCTTGGTATGGCTGTTGGCATTGATGACATTCATAGTTCATGCCACATTTCTGTATTCTTTGATATTGCTTTCTGGCACTGGTACTACACACACTTACACCGCCCTCTAAGCTTTCTATAAGCTTATGCATAATTGATGCGTGCAGGAGATTTTAGGCAACAACAGTAGTTGAGGAGGAGCGTTGGAGTGTGCCGAGGACCTTTCGGAGTCGCCATTAATTAGACCTTCTATTTTCCTTTTGAGCACTGTACCTTGTATAAAAGTTTTAATTCTTAGTGGATTTTGTGATGTGTTCCTATAGTTATTACTATGTTATGATCTTGGGTATACTATTATAGATTGGATTTATGTTATAAAAAAGTCCTCCTTATAGGATCTCAGGATCGGAACCTGGTGAATGGGTATCAAGAGCCGAGAATGGGGTACTACGGAGGCTGTGGCGGTTGGGATGGGCTATCAGAATTCTTGAGAGTTCCGGTCACCAAATCTGGGGCATGACAGTTGTGCTTAAGAATTAGATTAGTTGGTTGAGGAGGTGGACCAAGAGGAACTCCCAGATTAAGAATTTTCTTTGAACATGATGTTGGCTGGTGACCTAATGGAGAACATGTACCTTCACCACAACTTTTTGGTGCTTTAGGCAAATAGTTGTTGTCTCGATCAGTGAAGTTTGTAGAGTGGATTCAATGAACAATTTGGTATCTAGTTATTGGTTTTTCGAGTGGAAGCAATAACCGATGTGGGCGCTGCTCTTTTCTTTTCTCTAGGCTATATGGTAAAGGAGAGTTGGGCGATGATGTCTTGTGATGATTTATTAATTAACTTCTAATAATGATTTTCCCACCAAGCAACAAAGGTGTTCATTACCTAAGGTTGATTTAGATAGCAGGGAAGGATAAGAAGTAGCATGGACTCTTAAAAAGAAACGAGGAGAGAATGTTAGAGTTCGACTTTATCAACGATCGACTGACTGTAAAGAGGCTGATTGCAAGTTATTTAAGTAAATGGATAGTGGATACATTAGACAAGGCCAAATTGACGGACAAGTAAGTTAGAGCAGTATTTCGATCCCGGCTTTAGTATTTTTGTCAGAATCGATCATACCGCCACAAGGAAGATCCCTACAGATGAGGTAACTTTCTCATGCTCGATGTAGTTGGAACACCTCATCGTCATCAGTCTCTTGCTCAAATTGGTTGATGAACCATGCAGGGTGGTATTCTCCACCATAGAATGGGATGAACAATCGAGTCCACTTTCCTTTATCCGGAGAAAAGAATAGTGCTCATACATATATAAAGTGATTGGACTTCTTGAAGAGAGTTGATGACGCATTCACAATATGAAGAATAAATTATACTAGAGTGGATGGAATTATGTACAAGGGAATGACGAAAGTACTCATAAATCCACGTCTAAAGAAGCCACATCGGTCCTCCTCCATGATATAAACCCTAGGTGGTGACTTCATAGATGCCTCTATACAGATGATCGAGTATGAAAGATGCTAGAGCAAGCTTTCAACCTTGAGCAAGTGCCTCAGCCAGTGAAACATACTCATTTGTATTTTGCACAGCATTCACACACAATAAATGTCGATAAATTCAAAGCAGTAGAAAAAGTTGTATGCTCTTCATAATCAACCGATCCAGTGTGTTTGCGATAAGCCTACATGAAGTGAGAATAGGCTTTATCGGCTTTATTCGTGAAGAGTCTGGGTGTCTTTTGTGTAAAACATGGATAGACTTTTTTCACTGAAAGGTAGAAGTTGAGTCAGGGTTGCAACGTCCAGGATAGTCGGACTCATAGGGCCACCACCGAAGAAGAATGTGTTGGTGGAAGAGCTCCAAAACATCGAAGTAGCAGTAAGAAGGGCATGATCTAATGGATAGTCGTGGATGGATAATTTAAAGCATTCGCAAATGCCCAAAATTTTCCATGTTGTCTCCTATCAAGAAGAAGCGTGAAAAAACCAAATAGCCCGTTCTGGTAGTGGCATCGGCCATATAACTAAGGATTCTTCAAAGCATTGGCAGAATCGATGATTGATTCAGATTGAATCAACAAAGTTTCGCCAGGACAGATGGAAAACAAGGGATCCATCATGGTAACTTCATCGACGTCTGTTGTTGGAGCAAATGCTGGACCCATGCAAAGATATTCTCCATTATACGTTTGGAATATTGTTCCATTAAGACATTTCTCAAAAAGGACATCTACCATGGTGATAAGATTATTTTGATGGAATGAGGTAGCTAGTGATTTAAAATGATATCGAAGTTCTGGTTTAGATGCTCAGAATGAAGAAAAAAGGGGGTGTAAGAATGAAAGGGAGCTGAAATGGCGCTTCTATCGACCGAAGCGATAGAACATTTATTAGGGCATCATAATGATTTTGTGGGAAACGATGTGAAAACATATGTCAAAATGGGGTTTGACCCTTGTTTCGATAAAGAGTAGTTGTCGCTGACGTATTGCAATAAGTCGGACGAAGATGGTTATCTGAGTGACGACACGTGTAAATAATTAATGCTGCATTAATGAGAGGTCGCACGTCACTTTCACCTTTTTCTAAAGGTGAAGCCACCTAGGGGGCAATGATCACTACAAGAAATCTTCGTATCAGCGGCGCACTGTCACTAGCGGCCACAACGAACCGCCAGTGTAGATGTAAAATGAGCGGCGTTTTTACGTGGCCGCCAGTGTACGATAAGCCACCGCCGCTGGAAAAAATAAAATAGGGCTTTTCCCCTCCCGAATAGCATCCCCAAATCACCCCCGCCAAATCTCTCTCCCAAAACCCTTTTTCCCTCCTCTTCCAAATTGCACCATCCCCAAATCGCATGCGCACTAATATCTCTCTCAAAACCCTTCTTCCCTCTTCTCTCCCAAATCGGCCCATCCCCAAATCGCACACCCCATCCCCAAATCCTGAAAGTCTCTCTCTCTCTCTCTCTCTCTCTCTCTCTCTCTCTCTCTCTCTCTCTCTCTCTCTCTCTCTGGGTTTCATCATATCTGAAATATCTTGTAGAGTGTGATGGATGATACGCAGGCACTTAGAAATTGCATACATGTCAGACATGGTGGAAAAATCTGATCTGCATCTTGCGGGTGGTGTGGTTTTTGGTTTTGTTTTGTTTTTTTGTGAAAACCACTAGGAGTTATTATTATTATTATTATTATTTTATAAAGTATAAAGAAAAGGTAATGAAGATGATATTAAAGTTGAACCTTAACAAGTATTTTGAATTATCTGGGGAATTGTAACCCCATTCCTCTTGTCCATGTCCATATCAATATCCATAACCATGCATCATCGATTCTCCTTATAAGAAGACATCCTCCTCATGAATAAATTTGTCAAGAAACAAAAATATTTGAGAGTGGGCAAAGGATAAAAAAGAGAAGCTATGAAGCCACACTTTTATTTAGATGCTTGTTAACGTTTTTGAAATTAATAAGAGTTTCCATGCTAGAGCAGATGCTTGATCCGTCAATCCTCCCTCCTCCATTATGATTTGGCATTTATCTATTCGGAAACATATGCAGAATTAATGGACAATTTTCTTATGGAATCGAAGTCTAGCATGGGAGATCCTGAGAAATGTGTATCGTCAGTCATGCAACACAATTTTCTTTCTGAATTCAGTTCAGCTTCTTTCAAGACTTTGCTGCTTCCATGTCCTTGTAGAAGACAGGAATTTGCACATGACGTGATTTCTTCTCTGTAGCTTTTTCTATCTAGTGATTGGGTCAGTTTTTCAGACTGTTTTATATTTTCACAGTCATATATAGGTTGCAAATCTTGCTAATTCATCAATTCAAATGGGATGGGAGGGCAGTCAATCTAATTTGATGCATGATATATGCAATTTCTGCAACACTCTTTATCATTTCATATTGCAGTTTTGGCAATTCATCAGTAATGGTTGAAGCTTTTGTAGAATGTTCTGTTCAAATTCTCTCATTGTAAGTTGGTGTGTATCCATTCAACCTAACATCTCTGAGTCTAGACTTTGGTTAGGTTTGCTTTGTGACAGATAATGAAATTAGTGGATGGATATGTGTCCTATGGTCGTCAAGATTGATTTGAGAAAAGGCTAATGGCCCATTCCTTTATGGCTTCTTGAGACAATTGGCTTCAACGTTAAATAGAGTAAGTCGACTGGTGCCCCACTTGGATCCTTGGAACACAATTCCAGAGTGATGGTTCCCAAGATTGATTTTTCCAGATGTCTTATGGTTGAGGAATGCTAATTACAGGTGCACCTTCTTCAAACACCAAACAAAAAACACACCATGTGCTCATGTGACGTGTGTGAGATTGAGGATGATCCTTGAGTGGTCCACAAGGTGCATGTGCCCACTTTTACCGTGGATGGTTATGATCCAAAAGCCAGACTGGTTGGATGATATCCTGACCATTTGATCAATGATCTTAAGATAGAAGCTTCAGGTTTTGCTTTCCACTCTGTCTGAAATGTTCAGTAATTTCAAAACAAAGCCACTCCACTATTCAACTAAATGTTGGTCTGTGGCTAGTTGTAAATGCTACCTTAGCTACAACCCATTGTATTGGAGTTTTAGGTACTATCATATGCTACCTTTGCCAGTGGTGAATCCAATTAGACTTGTGGATACTTTTAAATGCAACTAGCTATGGTCGAATCCTATTGTTGTCTAATCAAAAGAACAGCTGGTGATAGGGAGTGGACTCTTTCAAGAAGGCTGCCTTCAAAAAGGTACAAGATGCCCCACTTCCCATCTTCTCCCATCAATTGTAGTGGAATTTTGCCATATGTAGTTCCCCTTGATCATTTCCTAAATATTGGGATGCTTAAGTTAGCACTCCATGATTGGGCTCACCCACATGACATACGCCCCAAATTGATGTTTGTGATTTGGGCCATCAATCCAGAAGCCCGAGTATAGATGGGATGCAGAGTAAGAATGGTTCCGATTGGATGATTATGCCAATGAACAGGAGGACTTTTGCATGTTAATGCGTACTGTATCAACCAAGCACTCATATGTTTAGATCACCTTGTCTTTAGTGTTTTCCATGTCTATGGCCAACCAATGGCTGGATTCGCTTGACATATGGAGGATTTTTTTACCGTTAATGTCAACTGCTAAAGCTAAGTGATTGATCACATGGTTCTAAATGAAGGCTCCAAATTTGGCACCATCATTTCTTAAGGGGTCATTTGGATGGTGGTAAATGTTTTACATCGTAAATGATTTACTAGTAAATTACTTAAAGGCCGTAAATGATTTATAGCCTATCTGTTTGGCTTTACGTTGTAAATGATTTATTAGCGAATCATTTATAGTGTTTAGATAGCCTGTAAATGGTAAATGAAATCTACTTTATAGGTTTTCATTCAAAATAAGAAAAAATTTAAGCCGTTGTCATTTCCTCATTTACTAGTAAATAAAAACTCAATTTTTTTGCTGGAAAATGAGAAGGGGGGTTTGTTAGTAAATCATTTACAACAAGTGGTAAATGATTTACTAGCAAATTAGAGCATCCAAACATAAGTAGTAAATGATTTGCTAGTAAATCATTTATTACTTGCCCCATTTAACACCATCCAAACGACCCTTAAATTAGTTTTTGTTATTAAAAAGAATTTGTAGATTTTTTTTTTTCCATTAGCAAATGAAGAAAGTAAGAGTGTTATATTTGGCGGGAACATCCACTGTGATAAACATTTCCCCTGAAAATGAAGAAAGTGAGAATTTGTGATTTTATTGTGAAATATCCTATAAAATTTAGAATTTTAAGTAATTCATTTTATAATTATATATTGAAGTTTTTAAGAAAAAGTGTGTGTGTGTGTGTGTGTGTGTGTGTGTGTGTACATATATGTGTATGTGTATATATGTATGTATACACACACACCTATACATACATGTGTGTGTGTGTATATGTGTACGCGCGTGTGTGCGTGTATAAAAGGTGAGATTTTCTCTATAATATCCTGAGAAGAATCTCATGATTAAAAAATCTCCAGAGAAATTAACTACAGGGGCAGCTTTCTCTTGGCCATTAATTATGGTGGAAAGGGGGGAGGAGCATTGTGGGGTTGATAATTACGGTTATTTCTGAGGCCTTTTAGATGGCAGCAGCAGTGGTGCTGCCACTATTATGCACTGATTGTTTTAATGTTGTTCATCAATGCACTGCTAGTTTTTAGTGGTGAAAAGGTGCAAAGTAATCACATCTTTCCTCCCTCTCCCTCTCCCTCTCTCTTCTCTCTCCCCAAAATTAGGGAATGTAATATGAATTTCTTCTTTAATCCTGATGTTATTGGTTGGTATTGCCCAACCCATTAATTATACATGTAAGAGGTCTGTTGGCCCCCACAAGCAGAACCTGTTCCATCAGGTGTATGTTGCAGATCATCCTTGATTGGAAATTAAATCAGACTATTTTCAATACATCTTAATTTGCACCTGCTCTGCATGCTAGGCCCACCTTATTCACAGCTCAAATGTCCCCATCTTATATCAACTGTCTTACTGACATGCTTGAGCAGGTAGACTCATTGATTTTTATTTTTATTTTTGTTTAGGTTGTTTGGTTGAATTGTCTAGGCTCGGGCAAAGATGGTTTTATGACTTATACCTACTTTACTGTTTTTGAAATTGGGAATTTCAGGTGGTTTTGATAGCTGATTTGGTAGATTTGATGTTTATTTGTTCACATTTTGTTTGTGTTATAGGGCTTTGATGGCCTATTTGGAGGATGTGATGGTTATTTATTCATGTTTTCTTGATTTTTAGGGTTTTGACTGCCAATTTGGAGGTTTTGCTGTTAACTACAATATTCCCTGGTGGCCCTTTGATGATGGACTAGCCAGCATATCTAGTAGAGGTAGGTTTTGGTATATACTTTCCTTTTCATTATCTTATTCTTTAATGGACGTTCCTCTCTTTTCACCAACAGTAATTTGGTGGCTAGCTTTCCATATACAGAAAAAGATCGGTGAGCTTACGCATCCTTCTAATTTGCATTTTGTATTTTTGGGAATGCCAAATACTTTGCTAAGAAATGATATAAATACATGAATCTAAAATTTCATGCCTTTTTTGTAGGGTTGTCAAATGCTTTAGAGTGAACTACCCCTATTCTAGGAAAGCAAAGAGTAAGTATAAAGATCAGGAACTGTGGCTTTTGTCTGTCGAAATTATATAGCCATGTAATTTTTACTCATGGTATCTGAGGAAATTTCTTTATGTTTTGACTCTACATGCAAATAAATTTGAATTCCATGCATTTTCAGACTATGAATAATTCATAAATTGTGGTAGTGAGGCACTACATTGATCAGATCAAACAATGCTAACCATCTGACCACAGATACAACTAGTGTTTAAAAGTGAATGATTAAAAAAAACAGAGAAACTGTAAGTTTTTCTACAATTTGATTTTCATTTATTGAAGCATGGCACAGAGTCTTACAATTCGTTTTATGCTGGTAAGTGGGTTCAATCATGCATCAATTGCTTTTCATCTCTTCTAGAACACCCATTGTTAGAAACCTTAACGGGAACTGCTATCAATGGTAGAATTCATTTCCTTACAGGATCTTGAGATGGTTGAGTGATGAAGATGAGAAACTGAAAGCAACCAATAAGCAAAATACAGATATTTTAACATTTCATTATCGAAGTTGAAAGGAGATTACCTTTCTGGCAGTTGCCATGTGACCTTGGTAATATTTTCTAGAGAAATTCCCATTTCTTTTTCTTTTTTTTCTTCTTATGCAGATCTAGTTTGATTTGGGAATGGATTGAGAAAATATCATCATAGAAGAAGGAAAAAAAATGACAGGTTCTGTTATGTGCACACTCAATTTAGCATTTCAGACTCTTTGTATTTGATTTGGAACTTGCTGTCAAAGGAGAGATCCATTTTCCATTTGTCACATTTTGTTGCTTCAGTTGGATTTAGAAATTGTTTGGAAGGAAAATGGCATTTGTAATTATTGGGCATTACAGCTGTAGCTATTTGATTTGGGTAATGGTTTCTGGAGAAGAAAATAGCACTACATCCGCCACTGATATGTAGTGATTTGGGCATTACAACTGATTTATTGTTAAATGTTGGCCATTGGTTGAGACTTTTTAACCATCTGTTTGTAATTATTGAAAGTCTTCTAGTGGCTAGGATCACCTAACGTTGTGGTTTTCTGAGGTACGGCTAGAAGAATGGTCCAGATCTCATGCATGGCATCACATGTTTGGAGAAGTATTGCTTGACAACTAACTATGATGCAAGTTTCGAAACTGGTTCCTTTCTCAACTTGTTCAATGCAAAAGCTTGTTAAGTCTGAAATGACCTATTTTTTTGTAGTGTTTGGTATGCTTCAGTATAGTCATATGCATTAGTTTTTAATTTCTCTATGATCCATTTGGTATAGTCATATGCATTTAATTTATTTTTTTCAATGGACATTGCTCTTGTCATGTGGCATGTTATTAACATATACTCATAGAGACAGGAATTTCCTGAATAATCGGCCATTTAATATACATTGTGATATGTAGTCATATGATTTGCTGACTTCTAATTGCAGGGATAAAAAACCCACTTGAATTGACTGAATTAGTTATCTTGTTTATCTCATTATCCACGTTTTTATTGTAACCTGATGTTATAGATGTGTGTGTGTGTATGATTGTAAGTGCCATTGAGTTGACAGGGATTTTGGTATCTTTCTTTGCAACCATTATTTATTAATGTTTTCACATACTAATACCTATTTTATTTGTGATTAGTGTATTTGTGTTTGGATGTATTATGCTTAATTAAAGTGAAACCAATAGTTTAGAGTAGAGGCTTGACACAAACTGTTTCTCCATGTTTATTTTGCTCCTAGTCTGGTCACTCTTCATCTAGAGAGGAACTGCACTTGTAGCATTTACAATTATAAAAGGAGTTTCAGCTGTCCTTGTACAATTTACTTTAATTTTAGCTATATTCATGGGATGTTAACTATAAAAGGAAAGAATGAAGAGTCGGTGACTAGGATTTTCCAAATTTGGGATTTTTGTGTTAACTATAGGAAACACAACTTGATACTCACCATCAACACATTGAAACAAATTTGGTGACAAAGAGTTGCTATACATGTTGTCTTCTCATATATCTTTTTGATGATGCTTTTTTTCTTCTTCATGTATAATTTGTTAAATTTCATCTGTCAGTGCTTTTGTTAGACTTGAACTCTTGTTCACTTAGCTATCAGATGTCGACATTTATCTTGATGATAGAATCACTATAAGCATTTCATTTATGCATATTCTGAAGCTTCAAAGAGTGTTATGCAGATTTTATGGGAAATTGGAACATCTAGATACACTGGTTCTGGAACCACATGGATAAAGGAGGGGACCTCCGCCTTTGAATCGTTGACCCATTTTCCTTTAATAAAAGAAGTTTGAGATCCTATCTTGATCTCTGTAAGTTTATTTGCTGATTTGTTATTTATGGATCTTGAACTGTGGTTAGTTTACCCAAATTTATTGATTGGAAAAGCAAATGCAAGCTGATGCAGGGGGTTCTAGCATAGGACAAGAATTGGAAGGTAGGAATGTAGCTTCTCAAACAAGCTGTCAATAAAAGTTCTGGGCGCTAATATAATGATGATAAATCCTGAAAAGTGAAAATTACAAGATGGGTTATCCTCCTGTTGGTTATATTAAGCTAAATGTTGATTGTGCTTTAGGCAATAATGTGAAGTTGGTAGGAAGGAAAGGATTGGAAAGAGATGGAGAATCTCTTACAGCCTGTTTGAAGGCAAGTAGAGTGAACCTCAATGTAGAAGGTACAAATGAAGCCCCACAATAATAAACTGCACTATATTGATGATATAGTCGGAGTCGGTTTCTTTCTTTCTTTCTTCTTCTTACTTGGTTTCTTTCTTTTCTTTTCTTTTTTTTATTAGCTGAGTGCAGATGATGTCCATTGTTAATGGTCAATCTATGCATTAGTGGCTAGCTGAATCCACAACTCTTCACAACTCTCATATCAGATAACCATCCATGGACAAAATCTCTTCCAACAGGTGGCCAGCCATTGTGACTCTTCAATTAGTCAGTTGCACAAAGATGCATGAACTGCTGTGCTAATGACCTGTACAAGAAATATGGCGTTTCCATATAAATGGATTTCTGCAGAAGCTCGTTAATGCATGTGAACATGCCCTTATGTTTCTTATCTCCCTCCATTTCATGAATTAACAGTCGCACCTCTGCTATATGTAATCTGCCTTCGGATTGAAATGTTAGTTATGGGCATTGATGTAAAGTTTTTTTTTAATCTAAGGTATTCAATATGTTTTTCAAGCAGTATTTTGTCTTTCAAACTCCTGCTTTTGAGGGCACAGAGTACTTGGCCTCTCTATTATTGTAATTTCCTTGCACATGCAAACAAATGCTTGAAAGAATTATGCTTTTCACTGGCTGTGTAGATCCATATATCTGCATGTATTGTAGCTACTTTTAATGGTTTACTAAAATAAATGATGAATGCTTTCTTGTATATAACATATTTCAGTGAAATTCATATTTGCAAACTTTTCATTTCATCTTGCTTTTTTTAGTGCCATATCCGAAGTTTTTTTTTTTGGAAAAAAAAAAATCACATTGGCCATTTCTCGCCCCCCCCCTTCAAACTCCTGCTTTTGAGGGCACAGAGTACTTGGCCTCTCTATTATTGTAATTTCCTTGCACATGCAAATAAATGCTTGAAAGAATTATGCTTTTCACTGGCTGTGTAGATCCATATATCTGCATGTATTGTAGCTACTTTTAATGGTTTACTAAAATAAATGATGAATGCTTTCTTGTATATAACATATTTCAGTGAAATTCATATTAGCAAACTTTTCATTTCATCTTGCGTTTTTTAGTGCCACATCCAAAGTTTTTTTTTTTTGGAAAAAAAAAATCACATTGGCCATTTCTATTTTCCTATCATCTTTTTTTCGTAGCTTTCATGCAAAAAATACAATCCATAAATAATGTTACCAAAAATACGCTATTTACTGAGTAACCTTTGTGGGGCTGTTTTGCATGCATTATATAACATAGCAAAGGTGAGGGTAGATGGGGTGCTTTTATTTATATTTCTAGATACCCTATCAATAACTGTTATGTGTTATGTAGCCTAACCTATTCTCTAGCTGTTTTGCAGGTTGCACATGTACAAACTTGGCATAATAGGGATCTTCCTTGTTCTTTACAAACAGGGAACTTGCCCTCTTATAATGTCAAGTTCCTCCATGAAAAGAGCTATGATTATACTAAACATTTGCTTTTGTTGCATGAATGATAAAGAGTCTGTTGATTATCTCTGTGCATTGCTTCTTTGTCAGATTGATTTGGGCAGACTTCCTAGTTCATTTCAAAATTTCTTGATCCTTACCGATGTCAGTGGGTGATCTCTTGCTGGTGTGGTTTGTAGTGGGCTTAAGAAAAGTTCAAGATGTTGTGGAGAATGTCTTTACTTGCAATTTGATCTCTGTAGCCTTCTCTTCACTGGCAGAGGCATGTGGTTTTTGTTTTCTTGGAAGATCACAGATATCTTTTAGTTGAATAATTTCTCTAATGAATAATTCATATCATTACATGATGTGCATAGATTATCGGGATGTAATGCTACTTGTGGTTACTCATCTGCAGTCACCAAACCTAAAAACTCAAGCGTGCCAATTCTACTCCTATGCAACGTTAGGGCCATTCATTAGGCAGGATCCACATTTAATGTGCCTTCACTCGGAAAGTCAGTGGGCCACGTTTGTATATCGAATGAGGACCATTATCCTTTCTCGACCATCCATTTTCTTTTTGCATACCTGTGGCCATGCTTTGCAAATCAGTTTTTGTGTATTGAATCATTCACCACAGATATGGCCTGTATTGGGCTGTTTCAGGCAAGTATGGGCTGGACAGTTGTAGCGTTCATGGATGGTACTGGTATGTAGGTGTTGGACGATATGTCAAACCTTGCCCGTGGACTGGCCTGATTTTTGGGCTAGGGCGCAATGAACAGCAACTCAAAATTTTCTTGAGTTCAACATTTCCAACTTAAGAATTTCAAGGAGTTTTGGTTATTGTGCCGGTGCTAACAATTTAATACCAATGGAAATTGCTCTTAAGATTGCAAACAAGATCAAAGCGAATGAGAGATTTTCTGCCTATATAGTTATCCCAATATGGCCTGAAGGTGATCCGACAAGTGTTCCTACACAAAGGATTCTTTTTTGGCAGGTGATCTCCACCGACTGTCTTTGATTTTAGTTTTTATTAGGAATCTTAGACATCTTGAGAGGCTTTAGACATTGAATGGGAAATTTAATTTACGTTTTTTTAATATAAATTTTATCATTCATCCTTTTGTACTCTGTATGATGTAATGTTTATTTATATGGAGACCTTTTGATTGCTGCAGAATAAAATAATGCAAATGATGTGTGACATAATTTATAAGGCCTTGGAAGAGGTTGGGCTCGAGAAAACATATGTGCCGCAAGATTATTTGAATTTTTTCTGCCTTGGCAATTGTGAGGCTGTAGATGGAACCGATGCTTCTTGTGGAAGTCCTGTGGCAAACACTTCCCAAGTAATTCTTTTGTTCCTGAAGCATTTTATGTAGTTTTATATTTCATGACCTTTCCTTTTCTCTTTTGTTTTGTGGGAATCAGGCCCATGACTTCATTCTCGTAGTCTTTCTCTTTACCACATGGACATTGGGTATGGTTTGAAACTTGGAGCTGAGACTCTGCTTTCTACTAAGTCACTCAATTTTTCTAGAAACCAAGCACCGAATGATGCAGTAAACTCACTTTGTGCTCACGTGGTTTGATTCTGGCTTAATTATTGACTTGGTTAGGAACCAACTCAATCTTGAGTCAATTATGGATGCCTTTTTTTAAAATCTATCTGTAGCACCCATGCCTGTACAAGGCATACCATCTACATGCCACCATATGTCCCAGCATGGCAAGCAGGTGCAAGATCCAATCCATCCATCAGGTGGGTTCAGACAGTATGAAATAGCAGGTTTTATGGAGCTTGTATTTACCATAATCAACATGAAAATATGCATGATACTAAATACTTATGCATTAGCTTGATTTTCCACTAGTATTGGCAAGATAATGTGTTGAATGAGTTGACAGAATTGCATGTTTCTCATCAGTGCTTATAGTGTGACGAACGATGCAAGCATTCTGACGAATGATGTGAATGGTCATCAGGTCATGTTATATTGCTTCAAAAACTTTAAGGAACATACTAAGGTAATTTCTGATGAAGTTTATCTGAATTATAACTATTTCTTTGGTAGAATTTTTTTATATTTGCCAATAGTATTTCTTCGCCTCGAGTAATAGGTGTTCCATATCTGCATTACTTGATATCTGTTAGTCTTGTTACCAAACAGGGTCTTGTCACGCAAGTTTTGTATATCGATAAATATTTTTAATTGAAAACATTTGAAGCTATCTACCATGTAGTTTGAAGACTTGCTTTAATGATCTAAATAGGAGTCTGTTGAATTTTGGGTCGGGTTATTCTTGTCTGGTTTGACTGTCTTTTCATGTCTATTCTCATTTTAGTTTTTATGAAATCGGATTATTAGGTAATTCAAATTCTTGTCAGTCAGTCATAGGGTTTTGATAGTTATGCAGATGGAGATTTGATAGTTAGACCGATGGATAATTGATTGCAGGACAGCAATTATAGGAAAGGATTAGTAAGAATCAATAGGAATTTGTGTGAAAGGATTAGTCAGAATCAATAGGAATTTTTGTGAAAGGATTAGTAACGAATCAGTAGGAAATTCTATTATCGACACTTTTACTGGCGTGTTTTTACAGCTTTTACCGCTGTTTTTCAATCTCTTATCGGCACTTGTTACAGAATTTACTGGCGTTTGTTGCAACTTTTATTGACATTTATTACAAAATTTACCTACATTTCTTATAACTTTGGCTGGCATTTCTCGTCGCCCGGCGTTTACCCTAATATTTATCGGCGTTTCTATAGGTTTTAGCGGCGCTTCGTCCGGCGCTTGACAATTTTCACCGGCAGTCACCAGAAGCACGGATAAAAGTTCGACTTTTAGCAGCGGCCGATAAAAGATATAGCGACACCCTCCTTTAATGGCACGTGCCCGACCGCGGTAATACCTTTACCGGCAGTTTTTAGGACCTTTAGGGCGGTTTTGGCTGCCGGTAAAGACCTATTTTCTGTAGTGGATCATTCCTATGGTTGCCAATATTCTTCATGAAAACCAATTAGAGTAAATTACGTGTAATCTGTATGGATTCACATGGTGTTTCTGAAGATCTGCATATATGTACAGGTATAATTTCTTGATAACATAGCTGCAGTGCATCGAGCGATGCCACGTCATGGTGAAGACGGTTGATCGTGGAGGAACGATTACAAGACAAATGGCAAAAGGAGGAGCAAAAGGCCGTATTGTCGAAATGGTTATAGCAACCGCCATGACATGGGAATCATCTCAATGGTCGGATTAAATTTATAAATAGCAAAAGAATTTAACAGGAAGATCTCGTCTCATACCAATCAAATCAAACCAAATATTATCTTTTAATTACCAGTCAATTATTTCCTATAAGGTAAATTACATTTCTTACTGTAATCAATTACTTTCATATTATTGTTTACAATCCATAGTGTAATCTATAATGTTAATTAAGTAGCTGATAACCTTAGCTGTAATTTAAGTCTACATTCGCATGTTGGATTTAGTTCTTTGCAAAAAAAAAAAGTGTTTTATAGCTATTCTCCGTGACCCGCAACCAACTATAAGAATTTTTTTCTCCACCTTTTATATATATTGAAAAGCCTTTTTGTACGAAAAGTAAAGGTGTAACATATCATCAAATATGACGAACCTGATTAGTCTATTTAAATATCATAGATGGGTCATACATGACGTGTCTACCTCTATTAACATTTGGAATCATAATTGTTCACCTTGAATTGAGCCACAAATCCAATTTTAACAAGCTGACTAATTGTAATAGAAAACAAGCACCGACGCTGTCAAGCCTCATATTATTTTAATATACGTCAGCTATGTCTTATGCACTACGCAATCCTAGTCATTTCCCTGTCATTTTTTCCATTATTAAATATTTCAACAAGCTCTTTTTTGTGACGGTGTCTCATCCAACCTGTTTCTCTGTTGGAGCCTTTCGGGAAGTTTCTGCGCTAAAAACCTAGGTAAGGCTTACTGTAATGTTTGTTAGAAATCTACTCCATTCATCTTTTTAACAAAATCATTTTAGGGCATGAGATTAAAAGTGAGCAAATCATAACACTCAGGGCCGCACTATAGGGAAAGGTGGGAACTTCAATGTGGTTGACAGTGATATTTACATGCCGTACATAGCTTTCACAACGTCATTCATGCTGGGATGAAGTAAAAACAAAAATATTAGCCTGATTCGAAACGTACGTGGCCCACCAATATTTCAACTGTAGACGTTCAATCCTCATGTTTTCTGCCCACTTGAGTATTAGATCCGGCTCATTTTCATTTTCTTATGCTAAAATGATCACATTAAACTGATGGATGGAGTAGAATTATCACAAACATCACCGTGGCCCCACCTAAGCTTCCAGCGCGAGAAGAAATCCGCTCCACATCCGCCGTCTCCAGCTGGGAACGGGCAGCAGCTATGAGTGGCCATTGTGATGTATGGGTCTTATCTATACCGTCCATCCATTTTTTCCTGTTATTTTAGGTACAAGCCCAAAAAATGAGGCAGATCAAAGGCTCAAATATACTACACAATGGGGATTAAACTTTTACCGTTGAAAACTTCATGGGGGCCACAGAGGTTTTAGATAGAGCTGATATTTGTGTTTTCTCTTCATCCAGCTCTATCTAACTTTATGAATAGGTTGGAGGACAAATAAACATCATGATGCGCCCTATAAAAGTTTCAATGGTGAGAATCATTATCACCAGTTCTTCCTGCTGTGTGGTCCACTTGAGACTTGGATCTGTCTCATTTTGGGCCTTGTATCTTAAAATGATACGAAAAAATGGATAGACGGGGTGAATAAGACTCACACATCACGGGGTGGCCACTCAAAGCTGCTGCCCGTTCCCATAGGGAAACAGTTGGGTAGAGCCCACGTATCATTTGTTGGACGTCAATCCAGACCGTCAGTACGGACTACAACAAACAAGAGGGATTTTGAGCGTTACCGTTTAAACTTTCTTAAGATCGACTGGTACATTTATACTCCATCCAAATCGTTCGTAAGGCTAATCTCAAAAGGGTAATAGCGAAATAAAATACCATTCCGATCCAAAACCTTAAGTGGGCCATGATAAGATTTCAATGCGCCTAGGTAAGCTTTCGATTTACCCGATTTTTGATGTGGTGCAAGTGACAGACGTAATAAGTGGGAAACGAATTGGGTACTCCCCTGCCACTAGCCCGGTGGCTGTGGTCGGTGCTTTGTGGATCCCACCAGGATGTATGTGTTTCATCCATGCCGTTCATCCATTTTTACAGATATTCCAAAAATTAAAGGGATACATATCTCAGGTGGACCGCACCAAAGGAAAACAATAGTGATTGGATATCCACTATTAAAATCTTCCTAAGGCCCACTGTACTGTTTATTTGACATCCAATCTGTTGATTAGGTCACACAGGCCTAGATGAATGGAAAAAACAAATATCAGCTTGATCCAAAACTTTTATGGCCCCCAAAAAGTTTTAATGGTCAACGTTCATTCAAAACTGTTTCTGTAACGTGGTCCATTTGAGATTTGAATATACCTAATTTTTTGTCTCATGACCTAAAATGATCTATAAAAATATATGGACGGAATGGATGAAACAACTACATCATTTTGGGTCCCACAGAGCACCGCCCATCAGCCAGTAGCCCATCTGTTTCCTAATCAGCGGTGGTGAACTATGACCCTTACCTTAGTATCTTTAAAAAGGTCTTATGTACGTTCTCTTTTCATCATCTGGTGCGTTGTTAAAATCGAAGTTGGAAAAGAGGAGAGAGAATGGGTGTGGTGAAGCTGGCTATTTGCGATGGGCTCATCACATTCACGTGGATGTTCTGCGTTTCCGGACTAGGCGTTTTGGCGTCCATCATAGCGTCAGCTCTCAATCTGGACCATCATCTGGTGGGCCCACTCCCCAATCTCGTTATCGACACCGTTCTCATTTCTCTCATCGTCTTCTTCTTCACACTCCTCGGCCAGCTCTTGGGTGGCGCCAGCTTCAATCCCACAGCCACCGCCTCTTTCTACGCTGCTGGCGTTGGTGGGGTCCACGACGACCTCGTTTCTGTCGGCCTGCGCCTCCCTGCACAGGTTAGCAATCCCCCATTCCCCATGTTTTTATTTATTTATTTATCAGCATTTGACGGACAGAAATGGAGATGATCTATCATTGTCGTTGGGGCCCAGTTTCGATCTGGTGGGCCCACCTGGCCACGGGAAGTTCCTGTGTTTGGAAGCTATGTGGGCCCACAGAGATGTCCGTGACAGATCTACTCCGTTCATCAGTGTCTCCAGATCACAATAGGATAGGATGCCAAAAATCAGTAAGATTTAAAACTCAGGTAGGCCACACCAGACGAAACAGTGAGAACAGAATTTTCCACCGTTGAAACCTTCCTGGAGCCGACCATGATCTTTATATGCCATCCAAACTGTTCATAGTGTTATTACCACTCAGATTAGCTGTAAGCACAAATATCACACTGATGGCCCCCACAAAGTTTCCAATGGTGCGCTTTCGATTCCTTCTGTTTCGTGTGGTGTGGCCCACCTGAGTTTTGGGTCTTAATGATTTTTGGACTTTTATCATATTGTGGTCTTGAGAAACTGATGGACGGATTGGATTTGTTATGGGAATCTCTGTGGGCCCCACATAGCTTCCGATCACAGGAACTTCATGTAGCCGGGGCACAGGCAAGTCGCGTCCCCTCCAACCTACATTCGGATGATTAGGATCATCTGACAAGGGGAGATTCTGGGGGTTATCTTCCATCCACCGTGGGGCCCACATTACACTAGAATGTGGGCCCCACATGTACAGTTTGCAGAGGATCCTAGCTGTCTGTTGGTGGAACACTGCCACTTATCAAAGCAAGAAAGAAAACAGGTAAAACGCGATCAATGGCCCAAATCAGACGGCTAGGATCATCCAATGGGTGAAGTTTCTTGTGGTGTTTCCTGTTGCGCATCAGATGAACGGCCTGGATCGCTGGAAGGCAGGCCTGGCCAACAGAATCTCATATTCTCAATTGAACTTCCCCATGTTTCATCCTTTTTAAAAGATGGATGAATGCTGCTGATGCCTGATGGGGCTTGCTAGATTGAGATGGAGTGTGGACTCATCTTCGCATGCCGACATGGCAAGCTTAAGAAAGATCTAGGCCATTAATCAGTTGGAGCCTAAAAATATTTGATGGGTCCACTTGTCGATTTTCAACATACGCATGTAGCCAACATAATGATTAGACCAGCTCGATCTTTGGGCAAGGGCAAGTTTTTTGTGGCACCCATCCGATGAATGGTCTGGATCTTGCATATGTTTGTTGCATTTCCATGTGTGATTAAGCCCCTCTTCATGTCACTTGAGTGAGTGCCGTTCACATTCCCCCTTAAAGGATGGAGAGATTCCTACACTTGTATTGATTGCAGTTACATTATTATTAGTATCGATTAACAGGCAGCTGGGGCAGTTGGTGGGGCCATGGCGATCATGGAATTCATGCCTCCACAGTACAAACATATGCTTGTGGGACCTTCTTTGAAAGTCGACCAGCACACTGGGGCCATTGCTGAAGGTGTCTTGACCTTCTTAATAAGCTTTGCTGCTCTTCTCATAATCCAGAAGGGGCCCAAAAATGTACTGTTGCAGACATGTCTGCTATCTGTTTCGACCATGTCAATGATTGTTGCAGGATCTGGTTATACTGGGCCATCCATGAATCCTGTCAATGTGAGTAGTTGGACCTCTTCTTCTATGAATTTTCTTGCTTTCTTTCTTTCGTCTTCTCATTGATTTTTCTTATCATATTCCTAGTCTTCTGTTGCTTGTGAATCTAAGGCTTTAACCTACTTGTAATGCAAATGTTTCTTTCTAAATATATGGCTGATGTATATGCCTCCTTATTTTGTGTAAATGGTCTATGAGGATGCATTTTATTTTATTTAAAAATAAAAAAATAAAAAAATCACAGAACAAACTTAGTTTGTAGAATTCCTCAAATCCTTGACTGTAGGAAATGCATAGGTTTTTAGTTTCTATCAGTGGGACCCGTGTTTTAGTGATCTGGTCCATTAGTTTGTTTTGCCCCGTATTTGATGGACACACCCAAAATATCTTTGACATTGGATGATCCTAGCATTTGGATTTTTGGCCTTTATTTTTTCAGTTGAATTCAAACCATACTTGTATTTCCCTTGGCAGTCCACCCATTTTGTTGGGTCGCTGATCTGTGTTAGGATTGATGAACAAACTTGGTTTGTAAAGTTCCTTAAATCCTTTTATCTTAGGAAATACATATGGTCCTTAGGTTTTCAGTTTCTGCAATTGGGGTCCATGGTTCAGTGATCCATCCAGTCATTAGTTTGTGGTCCCCATGTTGGATGAGCATGCTCCAAATATCTTCCACATTGGACGATCCCAGCATTGGATCTTTGGCCTTCTTTCAGTTATAAAATGGGACCATTCTCGTATTTCCTTTGGGAGCCACCCATTTCTTGCAGGTCACTAATCTCCGTGTTAGGATTTTCTCATTGGGGGAGTCTGACTTAGGGTAGAAGGGTTTTGCACAAGCAATAATGGAAGATGGATAAAGGAGGACTGAACCTTTGCATACGCATGTTTGGAGTCTGGGGTTAGGGTGTTCACCTTCTTCATGAGGAGGAATTCCCTTGAAGAAAATTTATTTTTATTTATAATTATATTGCCATATGACATCTAAGAAGACATAAAATCTCTATAATTCTGAGTGAAGAAGTAACCCAAAATAGTATACAAATGGACTCCCTTACTTTTATTCTCTCATGTTTATCCCTTTCTTATTTAACATATACTATTAAAGATCCCTGAAAACACTAATCTCCCAAACTGAAAAATTGCTAATGACTTGACATAAGATTCCATATACTTGGAAAGTATTAACTAAAGACAATCAAAGCAATCTAATTTTGGACTCCTGGTAAAATCCATCAATATCTCTTTAAAAATTTATAAACACACATTTCCATGTGTGGGACCCACTGGACAAGCCATATGACTTGCAAAATGTGTTTTATAGGGGTGTGCTTCTTCATCTTACGCTTCTTGTGGTTGTTTTTGCTTGCACTATTCTCTGTCAAAATTTTGATCTTCTTACCTAGGGGACAAGTATCGATTGGTCTCAATAGCTTAATCTCCTTGGCTCACTTCATGATTAAACCTGATATTTGATACATTCCATCAATCGGATTAGGATGGAACTCGAATTGCTTTCTATCCCTCTTGATCATGTCGGAATTTACATTTACAGATCATAGGATCTAGAACATATTAGAATGGCCTTCTGAGTATTACATCGCACAGATTTATCACACACATCCATCAACACTACATCAAGCCAAACCTGTGTTAGTCATCATTGGCTGAAAAAGAAATCAAGCAATGGTATGCTACCTTGATTTTGTTCTCATTTCAAAACCCCTTCGCCAAGTGAGTTTAAGCCTCTCAACATCCATCTTCAATTTCTCCAATATCATCGTTGACGTGTAATTCCCTCAGCACCCGTTATCGATGTCCAACTTTTATGCTCTCTTTCTGCTTGCAAGTTGTCATGGAAGCATTGGTACTCCAATCTTCTTCCCTTGAAGATTTTGGAGACCATAGCACATGTCATACAGAGAGATGTATAAGCTCTTCCATAACTATATCTCAATCACTACCTCCATTTGTCTTTCTGTTGTGCATTGACCATCTTTATTTTTCTTCACTAGTTGAACTGTGTCTTAACCATTTCCTTTTTGGTCACTCATAGGAACGATGCCTGAATTTTGAACACCAGTAGAACCTCAACTGATGGCATATGACAACACTCAAATATGTAACTCAAATTAAACTATATAGTAGGCCCCACTTTAGATGGATCATAAACCAACATAAAATCGTAAAAGTCATTTTTTACTGTCAGATTCATGGATGCCTGATGAATGATACTTTGTGTATTTGATTTCAATTCCCTGAATAGTACATTTTTTTTTTTTAATGCAGAGTTCAAAATTCTTCCATATTAACACGTGTTCACCAAACAGGGTTAACAATTTGTACAAAACTAAATATAACTATTATCTTTTGTTCTGATCTTTTTTTAACCATAAGAAAAAAAATTGTCGTATTCAAACAGCCCCATAGTGTTTCTTCTCCATGGAAAGAACCCACCAAAAACCCTCTCATCACTAGATAACCATAGCTACCACATTTGAGACTTCAATAGAGCAGGAATCATCACCAGCATGCAGCCAATAGCCATGAGTGCTGGCTGCTGCCAGCTGCCACGGTTGTGGGCTATGGTTGCAGCTAGCAGCCATGGGAGCCAGCTGTGGCCGGTAGCCGATTGCAATTGGATTTGAACAAAGGAAAGGGATGAGGAGGGGATTTTGTTGCATGCAATTAGCAGCAACTTGCTACGGCAGCAGCTCACATTGCTGATCTAGCAGTGGTGAGCCATGGATGTCAGTCTCTTTGTTTGGTGATGGTGGCCATGGCTACCACTGCTGGTATCACTTTTAATTTTTATTTTTAATTTATTTATAAGGGTTGGGCATTGACAAAAACAGGCTCACTCATAAAGACAGCATATGCATGGCCTTCTTCCAGCAATCCAACATAGTTACATATGCCCACTATCGATGTTTTTTTATTGTATGAGCGGAGCCAATGGACAAATGTAAACCTGCTTTTATTTCTCTTTATTCTCTCAATAGTTTCCATTTCAATGTGTATTTTCTCTGAGGAACTCCTTCATTTATAAAGAAAGATGAATCAAAGAGGATTAGTAGAGATGATTAAGGTAGGATAAGATCAAAGAAAAGGCAAAAAAAAAAAAAGAAGTTCAGCCATGTGATGGCATAATCACATACTTATGGCGTATGCGGTCGCAAACAAATGCCCAATGGTCTAAAATTGCATACGGCACTATGATATATGCGGTGTATGCAGTTAAAATGGCATATGTGATTGCATATGTCAACACTCAAATATGTCTCTCAAATTAGACTGTCCAAATAGTGTGTCCACTTTAGATGGATCATAAACAAACATAAAATTGTAAAAATCATTTTTTAACTGTCAGATTCATGAATGCCTGATGGATGATACTTTGTGTATTAAATTTCAATTCTAGAAAAATACATTATTTTTTAAATGGAGTTCAAAATTCTCCATATTAACACATGTTTGCCAAACAGGGTTAAAATTTTGTACATAACGAAGTTTAACTATTATTTTTAGTTCCAGTCCTTTTTTAACCATAACAAAAATAAATAAATAAATAAATTTGTTGTATCCAAACCATGGTTCTGAATGTCGGTATCGGTCGGCATATTGGCTCAACAGAAAAATGATACGATAAGGCGTCATATGTATTGGTATCAGGGCCGTATCAGCCCATGTTGGTCAGATTTTTATTTTTTTAAGTCAAAGAATTAAGGAAAAAAGAAAATAATAAGATATTCAACAAACAATCTTTTCTTTTTTTTTCTTTTTTTTCATATTTTGGACTGGATGACACAATATCAATTTCTATAGATGAGACATCTTGCAAATCATTTCGATACTGATCTTACTCTATAAAAAAGAAAAAAGAAAATTTCAAGCAAAAAAAAAAAAAAGACTCTTAATGCTCTGGGCGAAAAGATGAAATCTTGGATTTTTGCGCATATCCAAATCCTTATTGATGATCTCATTACATTTGTTGTTTGCTTTTTTTTTTTTTTTAAATAAAAAATAAAAATTAGTTCATTGAAGAAGTTTTATTTGCTCGGTAATTTACTCCCACCCCTTTTTTTAGGTTTGTCCACTACTTATGAATCTAAACAAACGAGTTCCGATAAAACTGGAAAATCAAATAAATAGTAATCTTTGACAAGCAGGATCAAGAATCATTATTATTTCCACACAAGAAAAGGAATTTTCCACCCTTTTCTTGTGTGGAAGATTAGGAAGATGAGTAATCGCTCCTAGAATCATTTGTTCCTTTCATTTATCCGCGTGTATTCTCCTCCTACTTATGCCTATTATCTATTAGAATTCAATTCTATTAGGTACAAAAAAACTATTGATGCATTGCATTGCATTTACAATCTCCCGATGGGAGGCCTGGCATAGTCACAACATGCCCATTTTGATTAAAAAAAGAAGGGGGGATCAAGTAGTCTTCTTCGCAATATACATACTATTACTAGGAATGGGATACAAGCAATTTCTAGCATCTCGCAGAAAAACAGTATAAACAAAGCAAGCATAACATTTTCCATGATTTTTTATTTTTTATTTTTGGATCATACATAATTGCATTGATCACAACTATTCGACTCTTTTTACCATCTTGATGAATCCATGGATCTAGAAATTCATTTTGGACAATTGAACCTTCTTAAGCATGATTTGGTGAACTAGGGCCCATGATTGAAATAAAACAAAAAGAAGAAAACATAAAAAAGAAAATGAAAGTTTACCATTCTTTCCGATTTTTCCCATAATGGTCTACTTCTCTTCGATTTGACAAATTCCTTCAAATCATTTGTTTTGATCCTAAAATAGGTCTAGATCTAGCCTAAAATGAGTTTTTAAGCTTCTTCCATGGTTTAAATGAAAAAAAAAAAGGAAGAAAAAAAGGAGAGTGAAATTAAAAAAAAAAAAACAAAAACAAAAACAAAAACAAAATTGGGCCTTTATGGGCATATCGGCATGTATTGGCTATATTGGGTTAATTTTTTCGTATCGGGCCAATACGGCCTCGTATCGCATATCATCTCGTGTCGATATGGATACGATGCGGTCGTATCGACTGATATGATATTGATATTCATATCTATGATCCAAACAGCCCCTTACTTTTTCTTCTTCATGAACAAAACCCATCACAAACCCTCTCATCAGTTGGTAGCCATAGCTACTGTATTTGAGACTTTAACAGAGTAGGGATCATAACTAGCATGCAGCCAACAACTATGAGTGCGATGTCGATAAATACCATCAATACTGCAATCACTTCTACATGCTACTTCTAGATTTTTAATTAAGGTTGTGCTTGATTGTGCCAAATATCAAGAAATTTCATGATATTTTGCACCAAATCAATCTGATTAAGAATGAAATTTAATGACATTTGGTGCGACCAAACATAGCTGAAATAATAGGAAAAATAGGCAAAGATTAAGTATAAAGGTAAAGACTAAGCAACCTAACTGAAATAATTGATAAATAGGAAAAGATCAATACTATTACTTCATCTTTCAAAAAAAAAATACTGTAATAATTGAAAAAATTAACTAATTTCTTTTTATAAATGAAAATATAACAAATCTTTGAAAACATGAATTGACTTTAATGTTTTAGTGAAAAATAACTTCGTGTAAGCCATATAGCATGTAGCATAGGCTACCCGTTATTTAAGGTATTTTCATGAGTTATGTGGCTTTTAGGCTAAGCTATATGCTAAATAGCGAAGCTATTTACAACACTGGTTAATAGCTTTCTCAATTTACCTCAATTCCTAAAACTAACTTTAATTAGCCAGGCAATTTTCAAAATATAAAAGGAAAACAAGTACTGATTTGTTCAAAAATAGGAAACCACAGATACTAATCCTGCTGATGAATCCACCTATGTGATCACATGGATCATGTGGGCCCCATGATTGTTCAAAACACCAAATTGACTGCTTTTGTGGGCCCCATGGGTCAATGGTCAACTTTTTTAAGTGTAACTAGTTGGTTGAGATGGTCCACAAGGCTGGTCAAATGACTTTTTTTCTTTGAATAACGAATTTTATCTTAATATATATGATGCATGTAGCGGAGATGATCATTTTACCTGCGCAATTAGTTTTCCTAGAGCGACGAACTTTGAATATTAAAGGACACGGGAAGACATTTTAAATAGAGCCATGGATATTTTTTTAAGTTGGAGGTGTGGCTTCCTAACAACTAAGGGTTTGGATTTTGCCCACAAAAATCTATTAAATGGCTTATATATTTTACCCACAAAAAGCTCGCATAACACCCTCTTTCCACGTGTAGCTCATACTAATCTCTCTCTGCTTGTCGGCTACATCCCTCTCTTGCTACATGCGGATCTCTTTCTGTGTAGGTCAGTCCCTCTTTGCAAGTAGCCTGCACACTGTTTATCTCTGTGTAGCCTGTGCCCTTCCCCCGTATGCTCTCTCTCTCTCTCATATGTGCTAACCCCTAATTAATAAAAATGACAAATGGAAAAGGAAACAAGATTCATCAAGGCAATTGGCTTCTCTCCAAAGAAGATTAAAGGTAACGTATAAAGAATGGCATTGCATTCTAATCTCATTTAGAATGAAGGGTAGAATCCAAGGAGGGACCTTCCCAAAGGCCTATGCAATGGCCAAGGAGTGTCCTTTAAGAATGAGCCAGCCACCGAAACAATCAGCAAATAGCTCAATCCTGATTTTAACCGCCATGGTTTCAGCTCTTATATAATTGTTGATACCCTTTGCGATGAGAATGAGAGAACAACAAAGTCGGTTAAAGCATCTAAGCCTTCTCACAACTAGTCGGGGTCTACTGCATTAATCTTTTTCTGCCATTCCACTCTATCGAGGACCATAGCTTAAGTTAGACCATAGGTCATTGATGTCTTTTCTTACTACTTCCACCTACATACTTTTGGGCCTTCCCCTTGCCTTTTTAGAGCCTTCAACTTGTACCAACTCACTCCTGCGAAGTTTTTGGTCTCCGTTGCACATGACCAAACCATCTAAGTCTACTTTCCCTCATCTTATTACCTATTGGTGCTACTCCTAAATTCCCTTGAATGCATTCATGTATAATTGTATCCTTGTCTTGCCATGCATCCTTCTCAACATCCTCATTTCATCTATGCTCATCCGATGAATGTGTTGTTCGTCAACTGCCTAACATTCTGTACCATGCGAAGAGTTAAAAGTATCATTTGGAATTGGTATGTATTGCCCAATACAGAGATCTTTTTTTTTTTTTTTTTTTCCAAACAAATATATGACTGTATCAGCCTGAAATGGCTTGATATAGGGCGATACTGGATTAGACTACCCGGTTTCAGTGGTGACTGTTACAGTTCACCAATATTGATTTTCAATCCTTGCTAACAGATACCTCCAATCCCCGACTCCTCGTGATTTCCAAGAGAGCTGCCATTTGCATTAAGCTTCCAAATACTTAAGCAGGGAGAGCACTGAGTAGTAATTAAGGAACCTCGTTGAAAATCTTCATTGACTCGATTCCATTCATGAAGAACATTGGATAGAGGAATCCCCATGGAAAACATGTAAATAGCTTCCCTAAGAGGCAAGGGAAACATTTACTTCAGTATGCAAGGACAGCAATGAAAACTTCTTATCTTTTAATATTTTTATTTTCTTCCTTTCTTTCCAATTTTCCTGCATTATGCCATGGGGCAATTTCATCCAAAGTGCTTTACCTTGAGGCTTAGAAGAACCACTATTTCACCCTTCCATAATCTCAATGACAGAGCCCAGCGTGATCCAAACTTTGGATTGTTTATCATGGAGATGATGATTCACTTCAATAGGAGCATTAGATGGCCTAGCATCCAACATGCCTGCAACATTGAGGAGATGTAACACATTTTCTTTAGGAAATAAAAGATGCTGTGCTTTGACCTTGCGACTTCAATCCCAATAAAGTACTTTTAAAGGGCCCCCAAATTCTTGATATCAAAGTTTGAAGGCTTTAACATTTTCAATCTCAGTATCACTGCATCTTAAGAGAACTGTATCATCAACGAGCTTTGGTAAGCCCAAATGCGTGTGCAATAAAGCTCATGTACATGCCACACATGCTAACATGGCAGAATAGGTCTAAGATCCAATTCATCCTTCAAAATGGCGCCATTACATTGATGCCCAGCCCCAAGAACCAGGTTGACCCACGGGTCAGGTGGGTCACAGTTTGCAAAACAAATGTACCACTTTGAAAAACTTGGTTGAAGTTTTCTAACCCATCTACCTGTTTCCAATATTGGGGCCCGTATGCTGATTGGACAAGATTTTATTTTTGGGAAAACATGTAGGTCAGACCAACCTGATTGATAGATTATATCCCATACAAGTGCCATGCTGGTACATTTCTGGCGTGCATATGAGCTTTATTGCACATCCATGTGCGCTTAGCAAAGCTCATCATCGACGCATATGGTTAGTATAGTGGGAAGGCTGCTAGTGATCTGTCTTACTCGGAAAACCAATCTTTGAGATCATAGCTTGAATTTATCAAATCAGGCCCAAAGGGACTGTATCAACCCTTAAATGACCTTTTTCAACATGCACAGCTTCCCATTCTTCCATTGAGTCTTGAGACTCAAACTAGGTGGAGGATCCATGTATACTTCCTCTTTAAAATATCTGTAAAGAAATGCATTCTCTACAACCAACTGTTGTTAAGGGCTATATGTAGTTGGAGAGTTCAATTTGGCAACTGGGCAAATGTCTCGTGATAACCGACTCCATACCATTGACTGAATCCCTTTGCGGCTAGATGCGCTTCATATGAACTTTATTAATCCATCATGCTTATGTTTATGGTGAACACCAATTTGCAGCCCACTGCATGCTTACCTTCCAGCAACTTTAGTGTAGATCCCAAGTTTCTTATTTCTCTGAGGCCATCATCTCGTTTTAGTGATGGTCAGGGCATCTACAGCGTTAGGATCCGAAGTAGAGTCGTCGAAGTAGAAAAGTGTGTATGTGACCCAGTTACTGATGGGGATGAGATGTATGACTGTTTTGCCTTCCAAAGAGCAATCAGAAACTCATGTGAGAAAAGCAAAGGTATCGAGTTCGAGGATAGGTGATGATCAATGAGCGACTCTTGAGGGCCTTGTCTTTCCTCCTAGTGTACACCTTCAACTGCTTTTCAACAGGCTTGGACTGATCTTGAACTGGACTGCGAGGACTATCAATAATCATCAGTAGAGGAAATGGTTCATCATCGCCGATATTTTCTGCATCGGTGAGCGTTCCATACCAAACTGGCATGGAATACACATTTTACAGTATATTGAAGATATATCACAATAGCTAATTTATTGTGATATATCGGCACTAGACTAAGTACACTTGAGTTTTCTGGATCAAAAACACGATTTGTGGTAGAGAAATCACTATCAGAGAGGGATTTTGAGCCAGAACTCCAAAAGTGAGAAAAATTAAAATTTCTTTTGATAAATTTGTTTTGTTTTTCAAGAGATCTTAACAAAAACAAGTTGAAATCCAAGTCTGTGCATGATGTTGATGCACTGAAATTGATTTGAAGTAAGAAAGTTTTGATTTCCAAAGTGAAAAATGGATGAAATAGGTGAAATCCGAATTTCTTCTGTTTTACCATTTACTTTCTATGTAAGTGTTATGTTTTTGAGTGTGTAGACCGATCGACTTTGGTTGGTGTAATTCAATTTTTTTGTGATTTTGTAAATAGTTTGAAAAATAAAAATGCCTTTTTCAAGAATTCCGTTCATAGGTTGAAATTCATGCAGACACTCTATTAATCGAAAGTAAAGGGGGAAAATTACTCATCGAAGAATCAATTTGGGAATTTCACCTAGGGATTGACCTGATGAATGATCTGAAAGTGTATCAATGCACAAGTAAATTTCAAGCGGCTAGATTACTGGACAGCTTCATATCTGCCAGACCATTTCAGACCACATGTGCTGCTGCTGTAAATTTCCAGACATTATTGTTAGTGGTGAAGAACAGCTGCGCACACTTTTGAGAACTAAGCAGTTCATCAGGGGGCCGTATAGCCCATGTCTGATACTCATGAGATGGTCCAAAACATAGAAAACAAATGGACCTGCTGAAACAAATTTAATTTTCTAGTTGTCTGTCTATTTTGTACATTTTGTGATTTTTGGGCCATGCATCTACTTGGTGTGGCCCACCTCATGGGTGTCTCAGATTTTCACGTTTGCCTGCATGTAGAGACCTGGGTTACTTGCAGCTTCTATATTTGTGCATTGAATGCAACATGCAACAAGTTCATTGTCGCATTTTCTGTCACTGCTCTTGATGCTTATTCTTGCTGTATACCTTCTTTTTTTTCTTTTTTCTTTTAAAAAAAAAATAAAATTTAATTTTAGCAACTTAAAAAACAAAATTCATGGTTTATTGCAGGCGTTTGGCTGGGCATATCTCAATAAATCCCACAATACATGGGAGCAGTTCTATGTTTACTGGATTTGCCCCTTCATTGGAGCGATTCTTGCTGCTTGGGTTTTCCGGTTTATCTTCCCACCTCCTGTTAAGCAGAAGAAAGCCTGAGAATACTAAGTACTCTCTCTCTCTCTCTCTCTCTCTCTCTCTCTCTCTCTCTCTCTCTCTCTCTCTCTCTCTCTCTCTCTCTCAAGAAAATAAATTCACTGCCTTTTGGCAAAGAAATAGATTTTTGTATATACTGCCTTTGCTAACTTCTGTCTATAATTGAAACAAACAAACACCCTTTCTTCGCTTCTGTGAAATCCTAACCGCTGATAACAGTTTTGGGCCCCACAAAATTTTGATTTGTTTTCACTATGGAGATTTTTGTAAGATTCTTGTCTAAATTTAGCCAAAAGTATACCTTGATGATTCCCTGCAGAAAATAAAGTTTCCAACAAACTTGACAATCTGTGTAAGATCTAGGCCGTTCATCAGATCGTGACCCCAACCTATTTTCGACAACTTAGAAAGGTTTTTGAGGTCTGGGTTCAGCAGGTTGGCCTCATTGTGTAATGCCCCACTGCTGAAAGTCAGGCAGCCCTGTCATCATTATGAGCACAGATGTAAGGTTTTAGGGCTTTGGCACAGAGGTGGCAGGTCCTGTCTGATGAACAGTCTAGATCTTGCGCACACTCCACATCGGGATCCTTCTCGGAAGGGTTGCTTCAGCTTGCGTGAAGTCCCAGCTAATTATCATTGGATTCTTTTGTGAATGTTTTCTCATTGTAGATTAACAATGGGCAAAATTCTTGATTGATCGATCAGCTGATCAGATACTAACCTTTCGATCCAGTGGCCTGTAAATAGATAGATAGGAAGAGATACAGTAATCAACTATGAAAAGTCCCAGTATCTGCAGCTCAGATTTGTTCTGATCTGCAAGAGTTTTGAGAATGATCCATCCAATGGTTAGGATTTTGCCCAAACCATGAGATCAATTGTAGGAATATAAAAAGCAAGTCCAGTGTGGAAAGGTCTATAGGGTCGGAGTGCCTACAGTTTCATCACAGATGTAATCTATATCATTTGTTAAGGTTTGTTGTTGGATTTTCCATTCTAGTCCAACTTTCTATGGTTACAGGACTTGTGCAATGTTTACTGTGTGGCACTTGATCGGGATGGTTGGCTTGGTGGGTCACGGGCGCGGATTAGATACTGACAAGTTCAGTAGCCAAATCGCTACTGAAGTGACGTCACCAAGCTTTGCGGACCCCACCATGATGCATGTGTTGTATCCATACCGTCCAACCATTTGTAGAGATCATTTGATGGCATGAGAAAAAGAATGAGATAGATTTAAAGTTCAAGTGGACCCACCATAGAAAACCGTGGGATCAGTCACACCCACCGTTGAAACATTTATAGGGCCCACCATGATGTAGTTTTTAGATCCAACCTATTCATAAGTTAACATATACATAGATGAAGTGAAACAAATATATATAAGCTTGATCAGAAACTTCCGTGGCCCCTAAGAAGTTTTGAATGGTGGGTGTCACTGTCCCCACTGTTTTCTATGGTGGGGTCCACTTGAACTTTAGATCTATCTCATTATTTTTATCATGCTATATAATGATCTCTCCAAATGGATGGACGGTATGGATACAACACATGCATCATGGTGGGGTCCACAGAGCTTGGTGACGTCACTTCAGTAGCCATTTGGATACTGACCTTGTCAGTATCTAATCCGCGCCCGTGGGTCACCGTGTGTATGGGTCCCATCCCCAAAATCAAGAAGATTGGACTGGCCAGCCATACCATCTTTAACCTGGAATGGAATGGTTCACTCAAAACACAGGAATGCTCCACATTAAATGCCCAAAGCTGTGTGTATGAGAGAGAGAGAGAGAGAGGAATGGAAAGAGAGAGAGAGAGGAATGGAAACCCCAAAAATTCAGAGAATGAGAAGTCATAGTTTAATACATTTTGGCCTAAAAAATAGTGAAACAAATGGCTATATGTGTTTATATATTATATATAAATAGGATCAAATATAAAATTTTAATTAAAATAATTATAATTTGTGTATTTTTGTAGAATAAGAACAACATATATTGATAGTTGAATGGTGTTCTTTGCCTCTCTCAAATGCTTCCTTTTAAAGTAATCCACATATAAATTAGTCCCTCTCTACTAAAAGTTTTCACCTTCTACTCAATTTTTATCAATGGGTGATGACCACCAATCTCTCTCTCTCTCTCTCTCTCTCTCTCTCTCTCTCTCTCTCTCTCTCTCTCTCTTTCATTGCCCTAAAAAAATATTTTTTATTGAAAACTTTTAATTATAATAAAAGCTTTCTTTTCAGAAATACTGACTTCGAAACAAAGTTTTTTCTAACCATGGGCAAATGTCGGTTTTTTTTTTTTTTTTTTTAACCCACGAACACACACCCTCACACACTCACGCCATAGTGGGATTTCACCACCTATGGGTACTCAAACCCTTAACCAGGTGTTAAAACTCCTAAGAGTCTACCATTGGAGTAAGTGTAAGGACCCAAATGTGGTTAACCAGCTTGCTATGTACCTATATCATTTCTAATCTTATCATTACTTTTAAAAAATGAGTCAAGTCGATTTGGGTATCAGAGTCAACCTGACCTGGCTCCATATTAGTCGAGTTTTGGAACTATGGTTGACAGTTTGGGACAAGTCACTCGAGCCCTCAACCCAAGCACCACCAAACATGGGGGGCCATTTTAGTATTTCTGCTGACCTAGCAACCCTAAAGGTCTTAATTGAAACATGAAATGCCTAATCATTAATCAGGACCATAAACTCTTTCCTACAATTAAGGGACGAGCCATGATGCAAAAATCATGTGCATCAAATCAATATTCTGTCGTTTTCATTTAGTCCATGTCCCCGGCAGAGGAAAGTGCTGTAAGTGATGCCGTGTTCCCCTTCTTATCTAGAGAGTGGTGCAGTAGATGAATAAAGGGGGTGATGACAGATGCTGTGTTCCTCTTCTTATCTAGTGAGCGGAACAGTAGATGAATAAAGGCATGAATAAAGGCGAGTGTGTGAGGGCCTGTTTGGGAGCGTGTATTTGAAACCCCTGGCTTTGGAACCGCCTGAATTTGAATCCTCTTGCTGTGTTTGGCACCATAGATTGAGAATCAACTTTAATCCAAAAGTAGCTATTTATAGTATATTTGTAGGGGTTTGAATTTAATTACTAAATCAATTTTAATCTCTAATTAGTGAACTTATGCAATTTTTGACACAATGGTTGTAATAAGCCCGTTGAAATATATACTCTTGCAGAAAATGATGAAATTCCAAGTCTCAAATAGGCCACAAACATAAGATCACATTGAGTGACTAACCAATAATTTTTAACCATTGATTTACATGGATGATGTTTGGACGGTGTTGATCATTATATTAAAGTAATTAATGGTGACGTCATTAATAATCTAATTGTTTTTGGATATCATTAGTGGGCCATGTGCCCAATAGAATAACAGTACAGTGACAAACATGTTACCCATGCAATTATTGAAATGAATTTAGGTGTAATCTAAGCTCTCACTGTGGATTTGAAACCCCCAGTTACTTTATGCTACCAAACAATTAGGGGATTTGAAATGCCCTCAAATCCCTCTAAATCCATAGTGCCAAATGACCCCTAAGTCACAAATTCGATAAAAGAGGACTTTAGAGAGAGAGAGAGAGAGAGAGAGAGAGAGAGCTGGTGTTAAGTACATCGTATTGTATCAAAAAGAATGCATTGGAAGATCGCTAACTCATGATTTTTACATAGGGGTATCAATTGGCCGGTCTCGGGCCTGGAAATCAGATCCTACCGTGCAGGGCTCTGTGGGGCCCACCGTAATATAAGTATATTATCCACACCGTTAATCGTTTTTATATGATTATTTTAAGATATGAACAAAAAATTGAGGTAATTTCAGGGCTTAAGTGGACCACAAAGTGGGGATTGAACGTCCGCCATTAAAAACTTCTTGGGAGCTGGAGAAGTGTCGGATCAAGATGAAATTTATGTTTTCACTTCATCCAAGCCTGCATGACCTTATTAATAGGTTGGGTGGTAAAAAAACACCATGGTGGCCCTTAGAAAGGTTTCAACGGTGGGTGTCATTATCACTGTAGCTTCCTATGATGTGGTCCTATGGAGCTGTGTATCTGCTTCATTTTTTGTATAATGCCTTAAAATAATATGAGAAAAGCGATGAACGGTGTGGATAAAATACTTACATTACGGTGGACCCCACAGAGCCCTGCCCGAATGGATTACCGTATGGGCGGGGGTAGATGCAATCCGCGTCCATAAGGCTGAGAACTACCCCAGGCCCGGCCTGTTGACAGCCCTATTTTAAAATAATAATGGACGGTTGTTGGTCCCCATCAACGGGTAGATTGTTGTACCATGATTTGCTCCAACGGTACTATTGAATTAACTGTTCCAGTTGATGATTGGGCATCGCACCTGGCATTCAACCTTATATTAAATATTTGAATATCATAATACTTATTGAAGGGTAACCTATTTGAATATTTAAAACTATATCGGGCCGGGAACTAGGTTTGTGGATGGTACCCTGGCCATGGGACCCACCTCGGTGTATGTGTTGTGCATCTCCCCAATCCATGACCTGGCTTGAGGGAAAAGACAAATATCAGCTTGATACAAAACTTTTCTGGCCCAAGAAAAAAAGAAGATTTTAATAGTCATTCACTACTGTTTCATGTTGTGTGGTCCACCTGAGATTCGTATCTGTTTCATTTTTGGACTTCTGCCATTAAATGAGCTGGCAAAACGGATGGACGGCGTAGATATACAAGGAATGCATAGGTGGGCCCCACGATCAGGTCCCCCACCTATATCGCTTGTGCCGGGGTGGAAGGTAAGTCGCCATATTTAAAACTCTGGCACAGTAGAGTGGTTTATATGCAGGTGCTTAGAAATTATAAACATGGCATAAATTAAATTAAATAAAACTGTCCAAATTGAGAGATCCACTGTGGGCAGGTCATCAGCTGTAGCTTTTAAGGTTCCTAATATTTTATTAATGGGAATTTAATTGTTTAACACGCACCGTTCACTATTTTTTTTCATTTGGTATGTTCACTAAATGTCCACCGATTTTTCATTTAGGTAGTCCAACCAGTGTATTTTTGGATTTAGAAGAAATCTAAATTGGGACCCAATATTTGGACGGTTCAGACTTACCTAAATGCCACCTGCTATATTTGTCAGTGCTCGTTGTCAATCATTCTAAGAAAAAGGCCGAGATTCGCAGTGACAAAATTTCTCACTGTTAATTATATTTAATTTCACATGTAAAATAACCTTCTTTATAAATGCATTTTAAATTTATTAGATATTATTCCGATGAGCTTTTTTGAGGAAGGAAATTATACAAATACATTTGTCTAAATTTCTCTTTTAAAAAAAAGTTCAATACACTCATGTGGTATGTGTATAACATCCAAGTCATCTAACATATGCAACCCATTACAGAGATCATATGAACAAAAAATCAGACCAATTGAGTCATTAAATAGAATACAAATCAATTTGGATGTTTTGAGTGGTGTATATTGTATTTTATGAATTACCTTACCTTATCATCATATCGTCCATATTTTTTGTTCACCTAATAATTATATTAGCATGCATCTGTTAGACGGGTTAGATGATAGTAGTTGAAAGCATCACTAGCCAACATTCGAATCTGAGTAGCATGTGACAGGTCCTTACTCATGCCTTGGTGGTAGATTCACAAGAGTTTCAACACGAGGTCATAGGTTCAATACCCGTTGTGAAGTAGTACTGTAGTGTGAGTGTATGTGGGTTGTGAATGCGTGTGTAAAAATTTAAAAAGAAAAGGAAAAAAAAGAAGGTATCAGGACACTTGGAATTCTATATGGATAAATAAGGACCACCTTATAGGACTAAATACTTTGGATGAACATAAAAAGATGATAAGGACTACCTTACAAGGTTAAATGCTTCCGGTGACCGATAGTGAAGCAGTTCTCCGAGGGGAATGTGAAAAGATCTTTCAATAGAAAGTGAAATGGAATATAAATCCATGAGCTCTTAAGCAATGGGAGAAGAAATGTCTAACTGCAAGCTTGTTGAAGATAGAGCTGACAACTCGCAGGCATTGGCTTGATTATGGGAGCTCACTGGAGTTGTATTGGTTTTAGAGGCACTATTTGGTAAACTCTGAATCTTAAGGTGTTTTGTGGTTTAAAAAAATCCCTTTATCATAGGGAATTTCTCACATGTCTAGCAACCTTTTCAGCTATGGACCAAAAACCCCACTCTCTTAAATTATTTCCCAAAACTTGCTTACCTATTTCATGTACATCCTGCAGCTGCTTACACTAGCAGATACTTTAGGCTCATTTGGCATGCGTACTCTAATCTAATAAGAGCTTTTCAAATAAGAGCTACTCTAATAAGCTTATTTTATTCTAACTCTTGTTTTTAATAAGCTTGTATGGTAAAATCAAGTTTTTAAAGCAAAAAATTGCTCATATATGAAAGAAATATGTTTGGTAAAACATTTAAATAAGAGCCTTTTTAAGAGTAGTTGATGTCATTTTTAAAGATTACAACAACTCCATTACATTAATCTCCCACTACATGCAATCCACATTTGATGTGTCTATTGTGTGGACCTTCAAAGTGGATTGTCCATCATGTGGGGCCTACTGTTAATGTCCACCATCTATCATATGGGGCACACTTCCATATGGAACATCCATCATGTTACACCACTTTGATATGAGTCATCCATCATGTGAGACCTTAGATGTGGATTAGGTGGGGCCAACTTAATGTTGACTATCCATCACGAGGGACCACACTTTTATATGGGCCATCCATCATGTGTGGCCCACTCCATCCATTATGTGGGACACCTTGATATGGACCATTCATTATGTGGGCCTCCTTCAATACGGATCGTTCATCTTGTGGGCGCACCTTTGATGTGACCGTCCATCACGTGGGCCCACACTTAATGTCCACCACCCATTATATGGGTCCCACCTTTGATGTGGATTGTCCATTAAGTGGGGCCCATTTAACGTGGATAGTCCATGTTGGCCCACACTTTGATGTAGGTCATTTATCATGTGGGGCCCACCTTTGCTATGGACTGTGCATTATGTGGGCCCTTTTTGATATGGACCATTCATCATGTGGGAGGAGCTTTCTGTAACGTCCTAGATTTTCGCTATTTTGGATTTTCAAAAATTTTTGAAAATTTTCATTATAATTAGCTTACGTTGTCACTTACTGACCCTTAACGATTGTGGTGAGCCTATTCACGGGGGTACCAGTAAAGAACCGCATAAATATGATTAATCAACCGTAGGAAGCCAACGAATTCACCTGATCATTTAAACCTCGAGCCTAGCCTCGTGATTTGTTCATCTAGGGCACAAATCTAGCCAACTTATTACTGGCCAATCAAGATAAATGCAATTAAATAAAGACCTACCTAAAGCCAGGACAACTAGAGGTCAGATCTTAATTAACAAACCAAATTGACTTAATTACTCATTTATCTCAAGAAACCAACGGTTTAAGGTGATTAGGATCGAATCACTGTTTTCGCTAGTTACGACTAGGCCACACTATGAACTTAGTTAATCCAAACTTTAATCATCGGATATAAGAAATATCATTATCCAATTCATTCCAAAAAATGTCCTGATTGTCTAAACAAACTCCAAACCAAACAAACTCCAAACCGCTTATTTGTGGACCACTAAACCCGAGACTATATAAAGACATTCGTCCTAGCGAGCTTGTCATTCATCGCGGGATATCAAGCTGAGATCACGTCTCAAATCACTCAACTTCAACTCACAAAGCTAATACATGAGACGTATGAATATTATAAAAATTAAGCAAAAACTTAGTTAGTTGTCCGCATCCAATCTTTGCTAAATTTGTGTCTTTCAAACTATTAGATTACGACCAAATTTAAGACAATAACCAAAGTTAATACCCAGTACATATATGTATAGCCGCAATCCTGATCGACTATCGGTGACTGTCAAACTGACTTGATTATTCCCGTCAATTGACGCATTCAAATGGTGACCCGATCGTATGCATATGTAGATCATCACTAGGGCCAACTATCATATAGTGTATATTGACCCATTACACCCTATAATAGACCTCAAATGTTAGAAACACCCTCCCATAGGGCTGGTATAATGAAAATATAAGCTTTAAGACCATTTGTACCATTTATGGTGCTATAAATAGGGCATTTGGGGGCAACCATTGCTCCCATCTGATTTTTACCCTACAAAAATAGAGAAAGAAAGAAAGAAGAAGAGAAAGGAAGTGAGGAGGAGATTGGTGTCTCATTCACCAAATCTTTCAATCAAAGCTCTAGCCTTGACCGTTCTCTTCCACTAAATCCACCTCATTCGTAATTGAAAGGTAAGAAACGAACCATACTTCCCAACTTAAATTTTTGTAGGATGAATTGCATGAATCTCACCTAATTCCTTTAGATTTTGTGTAAGAATCATTTTTCCCTAAAATCCTAACCCTAAAAGCTTAAAAATTAAAATTTCTTTCTTAAGGTAAAGACCATTATTTCTAGGTTGCAATTTATTGACCCTTGAGGGTCTTAGTTAATAATTCTTGATAGTGAATGATGTGGTATATGATAACATGTCTATGCTTTGATAATTACATGCATTAATAATTCTTGCTTATTGATGCTCACATGTTCGACAAAATGCTTAAGTGATTGTGTTGTTTTATTGATACTCACATGTTCGATGAAATGCCTAAGTGATGGTGTTGTGTTATATATGCTCACATGTTTGATGAAATGCTTAGATGGTTGTATTGCTAAATTTAGGCTTCATATGAAATTTTATTATAATTACCCGATGAATTGTTAATCTTTAGCGATGTTTAAAATTGCTTACGATATTGGGTCAGTCAATAAGTCACCCAAACTAAGGGGTGAACCGAGTTAGGCTGTTTACTTTAGGCTTATTTGATTGACCCATGTTGAACACGGACAACTGACAATAACTAGATTACATGGAATGTTTGCACCCAATGCTAGGTGTACCGAAGTTAGTAAATTAAATTAGTCTAACAGCCGATCGATCATGTATATTCACAATGTATGATATAACCAAATTGAATTTAGGATACCCTGTTCCTAATAGATGAGTTTATTCATAACTGTTAGTATGACGTGATCCCACAAAGACTCATAAGCTAGCGTGGTAGTATGGGATACCATGTCTAAGCTGTTGGCCTACATTGGGGTGACATGCCTACCACATAGGCAAAATATTGGGTGATGAGCCGATCATGTTGGTGAAATATTAGGTAATGAGCCTCCCCATAGTAAATAGTGAGCATTGATGGAGGTGATAGATTTTTGTTCAAAGGGCCCTGTTAAATACTCGGCTGATGGATCCGTGTCAGAGTACCATTCGAACGACCTAAGTGTGAATGAAATTGGGTAACGAGGCATTTTCTTTGTGGTGATTTGGCTTTATGTGATAAGCCTGCACCTCTGAACTGAGTGATCATACTTAGTGTTTGAGTGACGACCCATCCCGAATTGATCCTCATACCTTTAGTATCATACCTTTAAAATTGTTGATTTGTGAGATATAACAAGCGATACTTAAATTTGGATTAAGGAACATAGGTGTAGAGCTGCTATGTGTAGCAATGAGCCACATGATCTGGATAAAGACTTGTGATATAACGTCGGTATCCTAGCTTTGCTAACCTGTTGTTTGAATCGTGAATAATAACAACTTGGCTAATCATGCATATCATTAAGACAATATTGTTGGGTTGTACCGTGGGTCAGCCATTGCGTATATCATCATGAAAATTAATTATTGTTGGGTTGTGTTGCAGGCTAACCATTGTGCATAACATCGCATCATGCATTAAATAACCGACTTAAGAATTGTTTGTTTCGTATGTTATCATTACCTGCATTGATTAAGTTGATATCATATGTAACTTATAACTAATGGAACTACTGAGTTAACTACTCACTCTTACCTGGGATGATGTTTTAAAACAATAATCATGCGATATTATCAATGCAGGTACTTTTGAAATCTCTGACTGGTAAGCTTACATTGGACTACACCATCGCCGTTATGTTTTGAATGATTGGATCAAAACTGAGAACTTTACACTTTAATCATTTTGGGTATATATATATCGTGGCTTGTATAATTTTCATTTGGGCGGACACTACTTTTAGAATTGTACATTTTGAATATTAGTCATCTATTTTTAGGCTTAGTTATCTCTGCTTAACTTTTGATACCATTGATTTAAAATTACTCTGATTGGTGAACATTAACCGGGCTGTGGGGGCACGTGAGAACTCGCCTACATGCATTTTTGTTAGGTTCACACTCGAAAACTTGAGATCCGAGCCTTCGTACTCGGGTGATGATTTTCAGGGCGTGACACCTTTAATATGAATCATTCATCATGCGAGCCCAACTTTGATGTCCACCATCCATCACGTGGCTCCCACCTTTGCTATGGACCATCCATAATGTGGGGCCCACTTGATGTAGATAGTCTATCATGTGGGACCCACCTTTGATGTTCACCATCCATGATATGGGTCCCACCTTTGCTATGGACCATCCATCATGTCGAGCCCACTTGATGTAGATAATCTATCATACGGGGCCACATTTTAATGTGAACCATCAGTCATGTGCCTCCCACCTTTTCTATGAACCATCCATCATGTGGGGCCCAACCTTCAATATGGGTCGTTCATCATATAGGCCCGCTTTTGATGTCAACCTTCTATCATGTGGTCCCACCTTTTCTATGAACCATCCATCATGTGGGGCCCAACCTTCAATATGGGTCGTTCATCATATAGGCCCGCTTTTGATGTCAACCTTCTATCATGTGGTCCCACCTTTAATGTCAACCTTCTATCATGTGGTCCCACTTTTGATGTCCACCACTTATCATGTGAGTCCCACCTTTGATGTGGGTGTTCACAACACTAAGTGTAGGGTCATAATGTAGTAATAACTCAGTGAGACTAAGGCCGAATCCATAGGTAATGGGAAACACAGCCTAAAACTAATCTAAATCTAATGGTTTGTCTAGATTTTTAATCAAGCGATGAAGAAAAAAGTTTTGAAATAAATAAAGATAAAAATATTAAGGATCCAGGAATCCACCTATAATAATCTCAATATTCAATCTACTTGATTTATCAATAACTTGATTGGAATTGAAGTTATATCCTATCCAATTAGATGATGGAGCATTTAAAACATAATGGAATTCTAAACTTTTCATTAGTTTAGTTCCCAAATATCCATCTAATTATAATGATCGTAGGGAATTCAATCATCCACTATGCCCATAGATGATGGTGAATAACGAATTTTACAGATCACACAATTCCAAAGCCAATAAGATCATATCAAAAGCTTTTACAGCATCTACTGTAATTTTAGTCACAATAAATCATAGAAAAGTGAAAATATATTTTCATTTAAACTAAAACTTAATGAAATTTCAACATATTCTTGAATCAAAGCAAACTAAACATCAAAATAAACTACAGGTTTCATCTCTTAGCTTTAGCTAAGAGATTAGTCTAAGAAGAATAACATCTTAGAAGAAAAATAAAATGATCAACTAGAACCTATGAAGAAATTGAAGTGGAAGAATATTGTTGGCGCTCCTCCTAGGCCTTCTCTTCCTTTACAAACACTAGAAGATAATTTTAAATAGTGTAAGGACTCTTTTAAATAGTTTTGCAACTCAAACTTTCACACCGCCTTGAAAAAGTTCGTAATCCGCTTCAAATTTATGCACTCTGCACATCTTTGATGGCAACTTTGATGTCATTGAAGAGGTCTTCGATGGCATCGAACTATCTTCAATGTCATCGAAAATCGTAAAGAACTGTCTAACGACTTAAGCCCGAAATTCTTAAATTGTCGATGCCATCGAAGTTTATTTTTGAAATTATTTCATAACTTTTTTTTTAGACCTGGAATTTCAAAATATGTTTTTTCTGACCAATTTTCAGGATTCCTTTCCTTTACTTCAAACCTTTGATTCTCTTCATTCCTCACTTGGTTTCTTTGGATCTTTGGCATGTGAATTTTTCAATAATAACTTCCAAATCTTTAATTTTTCATTATCTTCGTTTGAGCTCTAAATTCATTCTTTTAAGCAATATTTATCATAAGCTTCCAAATTACCTTGCATGATAAAAACTTATATAATTAAATTGAGTTAACACTAATATGCTAAGAAAGCTAATGTAATTGAAGGGTTAAATATGCAATATTTAACTCTCAACAATAGGTCATCCATCATGTGAGGCCACACTTTTATGTGGAGCATCTATCATGTGGGGCCCACTTTTGATGTCACTGTGTATTATGTGAGCTCACCTTAATGTAGACCATTCATCATGTAGAGCCCCACTTCTAATATGTGTTGCTCATCATGTGAAGTCCACCTTAGAGATATTATAAAGATAAGAGGGGAGGATAAGATGGGAATTACTTTAAAAAAAAAGAACAAATTGATCAAAAAGAATAATAAAAAAATGTCTACTCGCATAATAAGCCAAATAAGCTCCAGAAGAAAAAAATGACCTCCCCATCACTTATTTAAAAGAATTTTTTAATAGTTTCTAAAAGAATAAGTTTTAAAATTAAAGCTTAACCGAACAATCTATTTCAAACATAAGAGTCTTTTTTATAATAATAAACAAATAAGATCTTATTCGAAAAGATATCAAACGAACCCTTAAGGGATGCAATGTTAATTGCAGAAAAGTCTATCTTGTCCTTTGTTGACCTGATATATTATTGTTTGACCCCTTCCCATGTTTTATATTTGCCAAATGATGGTATTGCAATCCATTTCTTTCCCATTTTATCTGGATCATTAATTGCATGAATCGTCACTGCATGCAAATTCATGAGGATAGGTAGGGTCCACCGTGAAGTTGTGGCTTATCCACACAATCCATCCATTTTATCAAATCATTTTAGGGCACGAGCTCAAAATTGAAGCATATAAAAAGTTACAGAGTTTAAAAAGAATGTTTATGACGGTTTCTTGCTTCCTCTTATATTTGCATATGAATGATGAGGTCATCCAAGCTCATGTCCTTTCTCTTATACTTTAGAGAATTTTTATAATTTGTTCAAGACAATGAAAGTTTCTTAATTATTATAATAGCTTAGAAAGCTTCATCAATCATCATAACTTCAGATGATATTTTATGAGTAATCTTTTATACATCATATACCTGATATATCACGGACTTATTATCTGACATTCTAAAATTAATATAATGACTAGCTACATATTTTTTTGTTCCAGCATGCTTTGCCTGAATTTCTTTTCAAGATGCTCCCACAGCTCTTAGGTAGTGGATTAATGACAATAGATATCATAGTTTTCATTTGTTATAACATAGAGAGTATGATTTTTGTACAGATAGTCACCGTTCTTACATTTCGATTGAATAAAGGCTATTGTTGGTTCATTTTCCTGAAAGGATGGGGTAGATTCTTTGGTAACGTAAATTAGCTTGAGGGTAATGAGATAAAACTTCATTTTCTAATGTCATTTCCTAAAGTTCTTCCCATAAAAAAAATTTCGATTCTAGAATTCCTAAAAATAGTAGTAATAGTACTAATATTTTTGAGAGAGAAATCTGTCTTTAAATTATTGGTTCTAATATACTGAGATATAGCAGAAAATTCAAAATTAAAAAATAATAAATAATAAAATAAGGATCTTGAGAGCTGGGGCATGTTACAGTTGCTGTCTTAAAGACAATTTTTTCCTCACAAGAAGATGATCCCTGATGTACTCGGCTCTAATCAGTATGCTTCTGGGATACAACAATTCTCCTCTAAGATGAGCAGCTTTAATTAGGCGCACTCATGATCTTAGCCACACAAACCCAAGACTGCTTGTACTCATTTGTCCAAACAGAATTTATATAAAAAAAAAAGCATAAAGAAAAACGAGAGAGAATGAATAATTTTTTAATGGATTTGTAATCAAGAGGAGATGTCTTTATAAAGGAAAAATAGGTAGCCATTTGAGCTTGAGATGCATGCGAGCAACGTAATAAATGTATGTTCTCTCATTAATTATAAGGTAGGTGTAAGATAGCCTTGTCTTCATGTCCATGAGTAAGAAAAAAAATACGCGTAGAAAAAAAAAAGTGTCGATTAAAAACACATCATACCGCGCCAAGCTATGACCCCGACCGCGGCCCCCGCAGTTGTGCGAGGTTACTCCCATGACATACCCTTGTTTTCGAATACAAATAATTAGTGAGAGGTTTTAATATAAAAGCTTAATTTTGTTACCAACTTTTTAATGTGAGACAAAACTAAACACAATTAAGGTAAATGGGTTAATAAAGACAAAATTTATTTTTTTCTGAAATTTTCAAATATTCCTTTTTAACCATTTTAATCTAACAATATGACAGTGCAAATATTTGATCTAATATATTTTAACGGCCAGTAACTATTAGATAGATCCACCCATCAAATTTCAATTTCCCATGCTAATCAAATGGCTGGGACTATCCCATCAAAGTTTTATTTGGACCATTTTACCATCTAAAGCAGAGAAAACAATTTTTATGGCATCAATTGTTCCATCTATAGGGTGGAGATCGATGGGGCATACTTTTCAAACAGAAAGAGACCGGGCATTGATTCTGTCCGTAGACTTAATTTTTTAGTGTGTAAGGAGAAGACAACACATCGTGTTTTTCATTTTTCATTTTCTTTATCTAAAAAAAAATAATTCTTTTTTGACTTGACTTCTTTCCCTATAGGATGAAGATGGGGCAACTACATGGAGGTCATGCCCGCTATGCACAACTGAATTCCGGCCATGATTGTCAGCCACCATTTCTACCATCGGATCTAGGATGGAGGCTTGTCCTCCTAAATGTGTAAATGTGTGGTTGATTTAAACAGACCATTGGTTTCCCTGTTTCTGCTTTTATTAGGTGGTTGCATCAATCTCAGTGCAAAGATATTTACATGTCCATTCAATCGTGCAATCTGTCGTCCAACAGTTTATTGAAAAAATTAATGGAAAAAAATGTAGTTGAATATTTTTATTAGTAAGATATAGGTATTGATGTTGAATCGGTGGAATGATTAAAGCTGGCAATGGGTTAAGCCTCGGCTAGGTAAAATTGATATTTTGAGTAGGCCTGAGCCAACCGCAGCTCATTGCCGTCCGTGTGGTGATGAGTTACCTGAAGGCTAGTTTTGGTGCTGCAATATTTCTTATGAAGCATGGCAGGTGTTTAATCGACCAGATACCATTGTGATGTTTGGGGCTGGTTCCTAGCTTATGCTTTATATTGTGTTTAATCGACCACAAAATACATACATCAGTGGGTTTCACAATGGGTTGGTGTCATAATTCCCACTGTTTACCTAATGAACCTATAAGGAAAGTGGATTGCCTACTGAGTAAACTCTGTGGGGTCCAACGGGATTTATATATTTTATCCACTCTGTTCATCCATTTTAATAGATAATTTTACGGTTTGAGACTAAGAATGAAGTATACAAAATCTCAAGTGAAGTACTACACCGCAGGAAAGAGTGTGAATTGAAATTCCACTGTTGAAAAAATTTCGTGGGCCAGAGAAGTTTTAGATCAAGATGTTATTTGTTTTTCCCCTTCATCTATGTCTGTGTGATCTTATTAACAGGTTGGATGACAAATAAAAATCACTTTGAGCCCTAGAAAGTTTTCAACAGTGGAAGTCATTATTCCTACTGTTTCCTGTGGTGTGGTCCACTGGAGCCATGCATATGCTTCAATTTTTGGCTCAATAACTAAAATAGGCTGGAGAAATGATGGACTGCGTAAATAAACTATAAACATTCACAGTGGGCCCAGCTGAGTTTACTCAGTACGATAAAAGCCTACTAAGTTACTTCGAACGCAATCCGATTTCACTTCGTAGAGCAGTGGGGTCCAAAGCAACAGGTGGATCTGAATTTCTTCCTACCTCCGTGGGGTTATTTTGAGATGTTTGTAGCAGATCTGGTGGTGTAGATATTCAATCTAACATATTCTAACCATCAAGATTATACATGTTAGACAATCTCATCCATCAATTTTCTCCAAGTTTCCATGCTAATTAATAAATAGCTGGGACATCCTATTAAAGTTTGATTTGGACCATTTTACCATCCAAAGTAGATAAAACTATTTGGATAGTAATCAATCCATACATCTTCATTTCACAGGAGAGATGGCTCTATCATGTTCAGGTTCCATAGGCTACACCATTCCATCATAGGATTCACATAAGAGATGGGGCATGGTTTCTCCTTGGCCAAAATTACTTTTCAAGTTGGCTGAGACGGGTCATTGCTTTTGTCCCTACACTTTTTCAGTGGCTGGAGAAGATAAGCCATGACTTCTGTAACTAGACTTGACTTCCTTGTACGTTAGATGAAGACTTCTGTGGCTAGACTTGACTTCCTTGTACGTTAGATGAAGACCACGTGTATGGTGAGGCAGTGCATCAGCTTTCTCAATAGATTTGCATGTGTTCTCACATTGGATGAAGACCGTGAGCGACCCGAAAAACAAGTCTTGCGATCAGTCAATATCCAATGAGAAAATTCTTCTCTAACGAGTCTTCAGTCGAAGAAGACTGTGGATCCATTCATCTGTGCCATGTGTATGGTGAGTGTTAGTTAATTAATACTTTATTTTTAATAAATTTTAATTATACAATGCATGGTGTGGCTGATAGCATTTATGGACTTGTCAGTATTTCCCCTTACTCTGATTTGTATGCTTAGTATATGCATTGTGCACACATGCATACACCATCTAAGCATTTCATAAGCTTATGAATGACCATTGCGTGCAGGTGACATTTGATTGCAGTAGCGCTGAGGTAGGAGCACGTGACAAATTATTTTGAAGCTTTTTAATCATCTTGTATTTCCCTTTCCGCATTGTACTCAATGTTTTATTATAGTGGATATGTGGTGATGTTGTTTTGTGACTTGGTTATGCTTGTGATTATGCTCCTATACAAAATAAAAAAAAAATAAAAAAAAATCAAACTGAAATCCTCCTTGTAGGATCCTAAGGTCGAAATCTGGTAGATGGGTATCAGGAGTCGAGAATGGGGTACTACGGAGGCTGTCGGCGCCGGATTCGGCGATCGGGAATTCTGTAAGCCCGGTTTCCAAGTTTGGAGTGTGACAGATCATTACAATCATTTCCTTACAAACTTGATTGATTCTGGAGCCAACGGGACTTAACAGAAGCTAATAATGGTGTTGTTCTCTTTTTAGAGTTCTAGTATAATTTTCTTGAGTGTTTTCTAGTGTTGGGGTGGATGTGCTTGATTTCCATGATCTAACAGGTTATTAGAATTTGTCAGTTATTTTTCCATGCCATATTCATTACCCAAGCTGGATATGATTGCAATACTTGATTTTGCTTTTGGGGCTATGGAGAACTATGGGTTGGATTTCATTTTCGTATAAAACTTCCAATTTCTCCATTTTTTTTTGCAGGGAACAATCTCTGACATTTCCTTAAAGAAATCAAAACTAACGAGCATTTTGATCTAATTAAATAGAACAAAGAGCATACTGTAATTGGAGCAATACCACATCTCCACTTGTTCACAGGATTTTTTAGGTTGGTCTCGGTTGCCATGTATCCATTCAAACCGACAACTAGAATGTGATAGCAGATGTACCCAAGAACCTACACAAATTTGATTCTTAATCATGCATAGATCATCAACATAACTGGGAAAGGAAAGAAGGCTGCTATTATTTAGAACATACATAGTGTAAGACCCGTATCCTAGTCCGTACCGTTCCGTATGCTTCCACGGTCCTTTCGGTCGAATTCCGGCAACCCCCGACCCGTATCCGACATTTGTGCGCGACCCTAAGCCAAGTCCTGCATACCAAAGTCGGCTTAACCCGAAACTTATATCTTAGCGACAGCGCCGTCACCGCGACTCGCGCACTGATCCGATACCCAGGTCAGAAGATGTGGGCCCGTGTTCAATTCTAAGAAAACGCCGCGCGTTGTGAATTCTGAGGGAATCTCTACAATATGTCCCATCAATCAATCAATCACTCATGTCAAGTATAAGTCAAGTACAAGCCATACCCAAGTACAACAACCCATCCCTTCTCATTCCCAAAGTCAACTCTCTCTGTCTCTCTCTCTCTCTCTCTCTCTCTCTCTCTCTCTCTCTCTCCACCCATCACTTTCTTACAACCCCATCACTCCACCCATCACCTATCACACCTCACCTATCCTTTTCACCCATCACTCCTCTCTCTCTCACTCATTCCATCTCTCCACTTCCAAGCAACCCAAAAATTTGCACACATACAAGCATTCCTAAGTTTTCCCAAAAACAATAAATGTGGCCCACCCTCTCATCTCTCATCCCCACCATCAAAATTCCATCATCCACTGTCAAAGGTTAAGCATAGGAGCTAAGGAGGCTAAGGGACCAGGGAGAAGGCCTAGAGGTGGGCAATCCACCATTAAATTCTTATTTTTAGGGCCCACTTATTGGTGGGGTCCCATTTTGATGTATGAGTTGTATCATGTGTGGCCCATAGTGGCGGGGCCCCTCCATCACCGTCTCTCTCTCTCTCTCTCTCTCTCTCTCTCTCTCTCTCTTTCTTTTGTGAGATATCTTGTAGCCACTTCGTTGCAAAATGATCTTGAACAGCCGATCGTGAAGCCCACCTTGCAGTGGGTCCATCGGATGGCCAAGATGGAAGAAAACACCAATACCATGTTGATCCAATAGGTGGGCCACATCCATGTGGGACCCACCATGATGTCTGTGACTACCCACGCAGTCCAGCGTCCCTGGACACTGGACGTAGGTTGTGGCTAACATGGGGTGCTTGTAGTGACATGGGTGTATACTTACAAGCTAACAAAAAAATGAGCTTTTGGGTTAGGTTACTCATGTAGGCCCTACCTTAATGTAAATAAAAATAAAAATCAAATCCACACCGTCCATTTCATTTCTCAGCCCACTTTAGGCATTGAGCCGAAAGGTGAACCCAATTCGACTATCTGGCGGGCCATAGCATAAGAAATAGGGTTTTCTACCGTTAGAACCCACCTGATGATTCTACACATCGAAACATACCCTATATTGGGCTTGTTTTGTCGGTCTTGAGCCATGGAATGCAATGGCTGGCTCAGATTCATCGGATGTGGTCCCCACCTACGAAAATCTGTAGATTAAAACACAAAAAAATAAATAAATAAAAATATGCAGCCAGATGCTGCTGCTACTGCCGAAGGACGACAGGCAGCGTCCGCGGCTTGACATGAATGGCCAGGGGACCATGGGTCCTAGCTGTGGGCCCCACTGTGATGTGCGTTGAACATCACACCTTACTTTTGGTGGGCCCCTTTTCGCTGTGAGCCCCACTCCAAAGATTGGCCCCATGTGGTGCTTAGGTGTCCCACATCACAGGAAATAGTGAGGATTGACGCCTACCATTAAAACCCTTTTTGGGTTGCAGAAGTTTCGGATCAAATATGAAATTTGTTTTTCCTATTCATTCAGGTCCTGTGACCTTATCAACAGTTTGGATTGCATATAAACATTACGGTGGGCCCCATGCCTATGTGGCCTCGTCAACAGATTGGATGATAAATAAACATTACGGTAGCCCCTGGTCCGTGGGACCTTACCAACAGGCTGGGTGTAAAATAAACATTATGGTGGGCCCCAAGTCCGCATGACCTGGCCACAGGTTGGGTGGAGAATAAACATTACAGTGGGCCCCATGTTTTCTGTGACCTTGTCAACGGGCTGGATGGAAAATAAACATTATGGTGGGCCCCACGTGGGACCCACTGATGTATGTATTGCAATCCACACCTTCAATTAGTGTGGGCCCCACCATGGGGTATGCACCTCATCTATGCCGTCCATCCTTTCCATCCCTATGGGATCCACCATGATGCATGGGTTGCATCCAAGCCGTCCAACCATTTTTAAAAGATCATTTTAAGGCTTGAGACTAAAAATAAGACAAATCTAGGATCAGGTGGACCACATTATAGAAAATAGTGGGTTTGAACGTCCACCATTAAACCCTTAGAAATTTTAATGGTGAAAATCCTTATCACCACTTATATTTGGGTGTGGCCCATTTGATATACGCGAGGCCCATTGTTGAAGCCCACCTTGAATTGTATAAGGCCCATTGTGATGTATGCAAGGCCCATGGGTTATGGCCCATTGCAATGTACATAAGGCCCATTGGTGCGGTCATTGATACGACCCACTTGATGAACATAAGGCCTATGTGATATGGCCCATTTGATATACTTAATGCCCAATGGGATGTATTTAGGTCCATTGCAAGGTGTAGTTTCTCCATGGTGTATATAATGATGTTTACAACGGGCAGTGTCACGCCCCAAATCCCGGGATAGACAGCTTCCGTGATGCCCCGAATCCAGCACTGGACTTCCATACAACAAGTCCTGAGTTCGGCACACCACAAAGAAGATTTTTGACTTAATTTTTTTTTTTTTGTATATACATATAATAATACCTGAGCATGAAGATCCATGATCAAAATACTAAGCAAAACTCTCCATTATAAATCCTGATGGTTACAAGTACCATGCTTTCCAAGGGTACACGACGTCAACATTGCCAAATCGAAAAATAGATACAATGCATCGAGAAAGCTAAGTCTTCCAAGCTACTCCTGCCTTGAAAAAAATGGAAAATAAGAAGCTTAGGCAAAAAGCCTAGTGAGTACACATGTGTGTGCAGTGTGTCATACATGCAAGCAAGATGGATATGCCACGAAGAAATCATATATGGTGAAAGGCATATAGTACGTAAGGTATGATGTCAATGCCAATGTCAATGCAATACATATGCATTATAGTAATACTCTGAGTTAATGCTACCAGCATCACCAAGTCATATTTTCATATCTCCTATACCACAATCGTAACCGTATTACATGCATCCATAATCACATCATCATCATCGTATTGTCATGCCATAATCATACAATATCGAAAATACTGGTAAGATCATGAATCATACAATATCATAGTAAGCGAAAATACTGACAAGTCCATGAGTCATACAATATCAGAGTATGCAATACATATCAACTATTCAAATGAGGAGTCATAGAGAGCCAAATATCAGATATCGAGGATACAATATAATATAAAATTCATAATGAGTTCACAAATACCGTCAGCCGTATCTAAATACAGAAACACAGTAACTCAAAATGCCATATGCCGTGGATGTAACGCAATATGTGGTGTGAATGGAATGACCATGCTGGAGTAAATTCGAGATAATAGTACGTAGTATCGCAGGCTATGGGGTCCATTACAAAGGACTTCTATCCAAACCAGTCCCATACCTAAATTTGGATGGTTAGACTCAATGTGGTAAACTCTTGATCTCAGGTTAGTTGTGCGCCCCAACCGAAATCATGGCCGTTGTGAAGGTACACGTAATAAATAATTACGCACCACCAGCCCGAGTGGATAGTGAGTGAATGAATGAATGAGTATGCAACTTCTGCTCAATAAGTCTACATATCAGTATGGTTCATCTCTGGGATCATCACCGGGGTTTAGTATACTCCAAATGGCACTGCCGCTCTCCTAGTCGTACAGTCCAAGTGAGCGTAAGAAACCTCACTATCCGCCTAGCCAATAGTCTGCCAATACCTATTCGGGACATCGATAACGGACCCATTCATGAGCTGGTCAAACTCAACCTAGTAATGCCCCCTACCCTCGGGCGGGTAAGGCCACACCCTCTCCCAACCGACCACGACACAGTGGGAGACCCGGCCTCCTGGTATTCGGCATTCGGGCGCTCATGTATCCACTCGGTCTTGACGTTGGGGCGTCTCCTAGCCTTGGAGGTTTAGGAATTTTCACCCAGGGACATCTATGACGCCTATATGCTAGAACCAAACATTTTCGGTGTCCCATCTAGCCATCCACGATATGCCTGTGGACGCTACGGCCCTGATGTCGCTAGGGCACATAATGCAAGATGCATGAGTCATACAATACAGTCATGCATCAATTCTGGGCATACCATGTACTCATGTGAGATAACCTTCACCTATTAGGGAGTCCCATAACAATCTGCCCAACGACATATGCAATGGTTAACCACATCTCATAACAAACATGCAGATAATGCGTATGGGCATGTATGATAATGCTATGCTGTCACATACTCATAATCAGTATCAATAACCGGCCTCAACAATCGACTTCGACAATGTGGACATTTAACCAACATTGCCCCCAAGGAATGACCCACATAAACATCAATACATACATCATGGTGAAATCACACATCACATCGGTCCTCAGATACACGCTTTAGGTCTCACACAAGGGCTGCACATTCATTGCATCGGGCCTCACTCATGGGCCGGATATACATCACATTGGGCCGTATCATATGTGCACTACACATCGTAATGGGCCTCGGCTCATGGGCCATGAATACACTACATCAGGCTTCATGACCCATGGGCTTCAAATACACAAGAGGTGAGCCCTACACATGGGCCTCAAATACATCATAATGAGCTACAACCCATGGGCCTAAAATATATCTCAATGAGCCACGCCCATGAGTCTCAAATACATAACATTGGGCCTCGAATACATTGCAAGTGGCCTTAAATCTATTTCACAGGTAGACCACATACCTGGGCCTAATACACGTCACTATGGGCCACATCACATGGGCCGAAAATACATCAGGATGAGCCTCATTATATGGGCTGGAAATATATCCTAATGGGCCTTGCCCATAGGCTACAAATCCATGGTTACACCAATTATGATAAGTCTTATACTAGAACCACTTCACACATCACATAGATAATGACTCATATTCAGTGTCACATGGTTAAGGGCCGAGAGCCACATTTCATCATACCATTTATGGTTTAAAAATCACATCATATAAAAATCCAGGATCTTGATAGTATTAGCTTGGGTAATATAACCCTAAATAACATTCGGTTTAGTGTACAACTTGGTCATATGTGATTCAAGTGGTGGTATCTATGTCGATAAGTACAAACCTACGTTGTTGAATGGTCATCAATGCCACTTGATTTCATACGGTTAGGTGGCCTTGTACGTATTTCACATTCACACAGTTAGATGACTACATATACTACATGTACTCCACCATTGCCTATGATTAGGTGGCTATACATACATCAAATACCCACATGATCAATGGGCCAAATAGGTAATATCACACCCTCACACCACTAGAGTCTATATATTTGTTATAATTAAACATGTTTTTAAGGGTTTAAACACAAGTAGCATGATCCTATTACTTGGGGCCGCACTCTAACCAAAGTGCCAAGTGATCAATCAGTTCGTCATACATTCCACACATGGAGATTACAAACTCTTATCGAAGAGGCCCAATGGTTGGCCCAAACAAGGCTACCACTGATGGGCCCACATGGCGTTCACTCAAAATGGGCCTTAACATTCTTGGGCTCACATATCAATGGAATTCATAATAGGTCCTATGTAGTAGAGTCCATGGGGATTTCTCATGAGGTTGAGTTGTGTGTGACCCACCTACAACTTAGGTCTGCTTTGATTTTAGTCCAAGTCCTAAAATGATATGAGGAAGTGGATGGTTCGCGTGGATTAAATAGATACACCATGGTGGCCTTAGGTTGGATTCAATAGTTAAGTACTTATCCTCACAGCCTTGTATTGTCTGGTTCAATTCAGGTTGGATTGACTGTTCTGTGGGACAATGGCCTAAAGGGAACCCGGTATATGGGCTGGATGGGTTGAATATCTAATACATCGTCAGGATGGCCCATAACGAATTTTCAATGATGAGAGTTTAATTTGCATTATTTCAGAACGTACACTATCTAATCATTGGATAAGCCTAAGTCTTAGTAACATATCGTCAAAAGAGTTGATAAAATAGATAAACGATGAGGATCTTAAATATAAATCATGTCATAACCATGGTGGATTAAGTGGCATAACACCTACATCAAAGTGGGTCATACCACACACAAGTTGAGAGGGTTACCCTCCCTTAAATATTCATAATTATTTGTTGGGCCCATAGAGGTGTGGTTCATAAATCTAGCCCATCCATTATGTGTGTCCCACTTAGTTGAGGGGTCAGACCAAGTTTCAGATACATCCAAATTTCAGGTGGACCGAACAGGTGATTTACATACTCGAACTTCGAGTTGTACAGACGGTTAAGGAGATCAAAGTTACATGGGTGCAAAGAAATGTATTTATTACATATACACAGTTCATCTATTTTTATTTTTATTATTTTTATTTCTATTTTTTTGAGATCATTTTATAGCATCATCCAAAAATGAATCATATCCAAAGATTATCTGGACCTCACCACAAACAGTAGTGGAGATAATGATTTCATCGTTAAACAATTTACAGGGCCCACCATACCGTTTATTTTCCATCCAATCTGTTCATAAGGTCACAAAGACCTGAATTAAGGGGAAAAACAAATTTCATATTGCTCCAAAATTTCTGACCCAAAAAGGGTTCCAATTGTTTACGTTTAATCCCTGCCACTTTTGTAGTGTGGCCAACTTGATAGTTAGATCTATCTTATTTTTCTTCTCAAGTCTTAAGACAAACTCGCCAAATGGATGGATGGTTTGGATATAATACATACCTCATGATCAGATTGATCCAATTTTTTTTTTGTAATTATCATTTATTATTAATATTTTTTTATGGTGTGGGCCGCCTGATTTCTGTGTACGGCTGAAATTTGGGGGTGACCCATTTTTAAACGGGGCCCATCAAATCTACGGTGTAGATGCTTGACATGCATCAAGGTGGGGCCTGTAGTGGGCCCCACCTCCTCCAGCGTTTCAAGCAGCAGGGACGCTGCTTGCTGCAGCGTCCAGAGGACGCTGGTAACTCTGGACGCTACAACAACAACGTTTGGCACCTTTTTACAATTTTTTTTGTTTTCTTACAAATTTTCATATGTAGGGCCCATATCAAGATGATCCAATCCATCTGTTGGATTCTATGGCACATGACAAACCCAATGAGTCCAATATTCAGCATTTTTGGAGTATAAAAACATCACAGTGGGTCCTAACAATTTATCACTATTAAAATAATATTTTTGATGGTGTAGCCTACAAGAGACTTGAATTGACTTCATTTTTCGGCTCAACACCTAATATGATCTGGAAAATAAGATGGACAGTGTCGATGAAATACATCAATCATGTGGGGGGTGTTGTGGGTCCACAGTCCCCCCTTTCCTTTGTTAAAGCAGCCTGCACGCTACTGCTTGCTGCAACTCTTCCTAGACGCTGTCAGCGTCCATTCTCCACCCACCCACCCACCCACCCACACACACACACACACACACACACACACACACATTTCATTTATTTATTTATTTATCTATTTATTTATTTTTATTTCTATTTTTTTATGGTGTGTGAGAGTTGGCCCCATACATGGACAGTTTGGATGGCATACAAACATTTTGGTGGGGCCCATTATCAATGGGTCCCACATAAAGTCTATAATAAATCATTTTTAATATTAATCTTTTTATATGTTATATGTATTTTTCCATGAATCCACACCATTAAACACATCATTATTATCATATCATCACCATTTTTTTAAATCATCTTTCTATATGTACTCTCCTCTATATCCACACCATTGATCACATTAGCATCCTCAAATTGTCATCACTAACAATTATGCAAATAATAAAAAAGAAAACAAATTAAGAGTGGAGCGGGTGTACTCACCTTGATGAATTAGATGGATGGTTGAGATGGATGGAAGGGATGGGATTGATGGAGTTGATGGCCCACCAAGATCACTCCTCTCTCTCTCTCTCTCTCTCTCTCTCTCTCTCTTTTTATGGAAAATGGTGAAATGCTAAGGGATGGAGGGGTATTTATAAAGAAATGGATAAAATTTTGGTTAAGTTAAGCTAATGTGATTAATATTAGCTTAGGCTAGGATTATGGTAATTAATTCATGCTTTGTAATTAATGGTGGATTAAAGGAGCATGGGATGGCATGGTGTGATGATGTCATGCATAGTGTATGGCATGGAGAAAGGTTGACTTTTCATGCACATGAGAGAGGAGAGGTATGGGTGTGTGACATCACACACATGGGTAGAGATTCTCTCACCCATGTGTGGCATGTACATGTGTGCATGGCATGTGATGTGCACATGTGTGGAACGAAATACATGATGCCATGTGCACATGATACACTTACTATTCTTCACAGCGTAGCTCACTAACGGAGTATCATACAGACGCACGGGTGGTACCTACGCGATCGCAGCGACGGGGCGGTCGATATGAGATAGGTTTCGGGGTCTTGGGGTTCCGGTCAGTTGGGTGTGTACTAAGAACTGCCAATCCAGGTCTAGCTAAGGGTGTCGATCGTCATGCACATATGCATGAAAAATGGTACGGAATGGACGAGGAGTTATAGGCAGTGCCTTGGGAGCATTGATGGTTTGACATCCACATTGTATGGATGATGCTAGTTAAATGTTCGCATTGTCACTCTCCCTAAGGCCCAATGATAAGCCCATACTTGTAGCGTGTAGGCTGTCTAGGCCTATCTTCGTTATGAATGGAGTCCATCACTATATAACATGTTTAGTATAGACTTATAATTCATGATCATACGCATCATATGTATGCTTGATATGAGGAGTGACTGATCATAGCATATGCCCTCGGGCAGATTGTTTATGGGCTCCCTGATAAGCGGAGTTGCTCTACATGAGCGCGTGGTACACGCAGGACTGTTGCATGACTGGTAGTGTGATTCATGCACTTGCATTTGTGTGATTGTGGTTACTGTATGCCCTAGCGACATCAGGGTCATAGCCTCCATAAACACATCGTGGGTGGCCGAATTGGATACCGAAAATACTGGTTCTAGCATCAGGGCACCATAGATATCCCTGAGTGAAAATCCCTGAACCCGATGGTACCAGAGGATGACTCCAACATCGAGACCGAGTAGATACACGAGCGCACGAGGGCTGTATACCAGTAGGCTGCATCTCCCACTGTGTCGTGGTTGGTTGGAAAGGGGTGTGACCTTACCCGCCTGAGTGAGGGGGCAATTTCTAGGTTGAGTTTGACCAACTTGAGGAATCGGTTCGCTATCGACAAACCGGGCCCGATATTGGCAGGTGGATAGTGAGGTCTTTTCCACTCTCCCAGTTGTACACTCGGATAGGGGCAGTAAGCTAGCGTAGAGTGTACTAGACCCCGGTGATTATCTAGACTGAGAACCATACTGATTTGATGCTCTAGTGAGGAGCTGCATTGATATGTGGATGTGGATTGACATGTTTGACTTACATTATGTATCGCATGGCCTTGATATGGGCGATAACATTTATATTCTGAATCGCATAGCCTTGGTACAGCTGATTGCATTCTTATACCCATCAGCATGACACCGCATTACTCTGACCTTACATTCTTAGCACGCTCATATTGCGCACACACTTACACCACCCTCTAAGCTTTCTATAAGCTTATATACATTGATGCATGCAGGTGACGCCAGGATGCAGCCATAGTCTCGTTGCACTTGGAGCATGTAGCCGAGCTTCTGGAGTTTTTGTTACTTTCATTATATTGTATTTCCCTTTCATATGCCTTGCACTCAAAGTTTTTTTATCATAGTGGATTTTGTGATGGTGTTCTTATGGTTATTGTTCGTAGGTTATGCTTATAGCTATGCTCATTACAAATCAAATTGATGATTAGAAATTCTCCTTGTAGCATCCCCGGATCGGAACCTGGTGTATGGGTGCTAGGAGCCGAGAATGGGGTACTACGGAGGCTGTCGGCGCCGGATTCGACGATCAAGAATTTTGTGAGCCCGGTTTCCAAGTTCGGGGTATGACAGAAGTTGGTATCAGATCATAACTTAGGAATAACCGAGAATAACATCATATATTTGTTATGAGTTTAGGACGATTTGGTTCCGAGTGCGTAACCTTCTGATTGAGTTCCCTAACGTGCGATTCTTAAGGTTGATTGGCGTCCTTATTCTTCCTATAGGACATGTCGTGCAGGCCAGTGACCTGATCGACTCCCGCTTCACCACTTGAGGCTCCAGCTTTACCACTTGTGCCTCCCGTTCCACCGCCAGAGATCCTTACTCCCCTGCCTGAGGACGACGTTCCTCCACTTGAGACTGGTGTGGATCCGACCGTACCTATGAGTGCCTTTCAGTTACAACAAATGTTGCAGGATGTGATGGTTGCGCTTCAGGGACAAGGTAGGCGCGCAGTTGTTTCTCCAACCCAGGCTGAGCAAGAGTGCGTGAGTGCCCTTCTTTGAGAGTTCAGACAGCTTGATCCTCCGCGTTTCCAAGGCGAGCCAGACCCTACTGCAGCTGAGAGATGGTACTCTGATGTGGAGAAGATCTTCGATACTATGGCAAGTACGGCCCAGCAGCGAGTCCAGTTTACTGTATTCCTTCTCCAGGGTGAGGTAGAGCATTGGTGGACCTCCGTTACATGTCGCAGGACCTGATTATGTCTGGACATGGGAGGACCTTATTGACTGATTTGAGGAGCAGTACTTCCCTGACCACATTCGACGTCAGATAGCACTGGAGTTTGAGACTTTGGTGTAGGGGGACATGGCCGTGGCGCAGTTCGCGGCCCATTTTGTGGTGCTATTGAGGTTCGCGCCATATTTGATTGATGATGAGGGGCGAAAGGCCCGCCGTTTTGAGAACGGCTTACATTACGGTCTTCGAGGCCGTGTTATTAGGCATGAGTTCCTGACTTTTCAGGTGATAGTACGGAGGGCTCAGATTTACGAGATTGAGTGGGCCGGCACGCAGGCCGATCGAGATTAGAGGAGGGGACGGAAGAGGCAGGCCCCCTCCAGTAGCTCCCAGCAGCATCGACGACCACAGAGATACAGGAGCCACCCATCCGTTAGAGCACCAGTAGCACCGTCGGCACCTCCAACGGCACCACCTCAAAGATAACTTTCTGATACCTGCTATGGATGTGGTGGGATAGGACACCGTAGGTGGGAGTGTCCCCGACCTAAGCAGCAGCACCGAGAGCACCACAGGAGCCTCCACAGTAGTAGCTAAGAGCACCGCAGCAGCCCCTGCAGCAGTAACGACAGCAGTCCCAACATCGAGACCCCCTTAGCGGCAGCATCAGCACCTGCCTTCGAGACCGTAAGAGCAGAGGTAGCAGTTTCGAGCGTCTCAGCGACATCAGCAACAGCAGCATCCTCCAAGGGGATAGGCACCTTCTCAGCTAGCTCAGGCTAGATTCTATGCGGCTTAACAGGACCCGCAGTCATCCGGAGGAGTCGTTGAGGGTATACTTTCAGTCTTTACATGCATCGCCCGAGTATTATTTGATTCCGGTGCTTTGCACTCATTCATGTCTGAGGATTTTTTACCGATCGACTAGATTGCCAACAAAGTCTGCTAGTGAGGGATTGACTGTGTCAACGCCCTTAGGGAAGACCATAGTATTGGGCTGTTTTTGTTCGTCTTGCCCTATTCTGATCGGTGATATCTTTTTGCATGCTGACTTATTCGTGCTGCCGATATCAGATTTAAACGTTATCTTGGGCATAGATTGGCTTGTCGAGTACCACGCCATCTTGGACTGTTCCACGAGGACAGTCACATTCTGCATACCAGGCTTGCCATAGTTTCAGTTCCTTGCAGAGCCCTGAGGAGAGCCATTGTCTTGTTTGATGTCCCACGTAGTTGAGGAGCTCGTTGCCTTGTGTATCGATCAGTTGCTGGTGGTCTGTGATTTTCCCAACATGTTCTAGGAGATTTCGGGATTGCTGCCACGCCGTGATATTGAGTTCCAGATTGATCTTGTGACCGGTACCGCGCCTATATCGAAGGCCCCGTACCGTATGACACCGATGGAGTTACGTGAGCTGTAGCGACAGTTGGGCGAGTTGTGTGAGTTGAGATTCTTTTGTCCGAGCAGTTCTCCATGGGGAGTGCCAGTACTCTTCGTCAGGAAGAAGGATGGCTCGTTGAGGCTTTGTGTGGATTACCGCGAACTCAACCAGGTCACGATCAAGAACAAGTACCCTCTTCCGAGGATAAATGATTTGTTTGATCAGCTGTAGGGTGCACAATTCTTTTCGAAGATTGACCTGCGTTCTGGTTATCATCAGATTCGTGTTCGAGAGGAGGACATCCCAAAGATAACTTTCAGCACGCGTTATGGTCATTTTGAGTTTCAGGTCATGTCCTTCGGACTGACTTATGCATCCGCGGTCTTCATGTAGTTGATGAATGAGGTCTTTCGTCCATATCTCGATTAGTTTGTTGTAGTCTTCATCGACAACATTATGATATATTCGAGGAACCATGAGGACCATATGTAGCATCTGGAGATCGCTTTGCAGACACTCTGTGCCCACCAGCTGTATGCGAAGCTGGAGAAGTGCGAGTTCTGGTAGGAGGAGGTGAGATTCCTCGGTCACGTGGTGATGAGGGAGGGTGTCGCAATAGACCTCTCGAAGGTTGACGTAGTGCGCCAGTGGAACCAGCCCACGACTGCGTCCGAAATCCACAGTTTCCTTGGTTTAGCGGGATATTATCGACGTTTCATTGAGGGCTTCTCCCCTATTGCAACCCTGTTGACCAGGTTGCCTCGGAAGGGTGCAGATTTTGTTTGGACTGACGCATGTGAGCAGACATTCGTGCAGTTGAAGGACTGTCTGACACCCACTCTTGTCCTCACTCTTCCCTCACGTATTGGTTTAGGTACTGTCTTGATGCAACACAGCAGGCCTGTAGCCTTCGCGTCTCATCAGCACAAGGTTCATGAGCTGAACTACCCTACGCACGATTTGGAGTTAGCAACAGTCGTCTTCGCACTGAAGGTGTGGAGACACTATCTCTATGGGGTCAGGTTCGAGCTCTTCTCAGACCACAAGAGCTTGAAGTATTTATTCTCTCAGTCCGAGCTAAACATGAGACAAATGTTGGATGGAGCTTCTGAAGGACTATGATTTTGACCTCCAGTACCACCCAGGCAAGGCGAATGTGGTGGCGGATGCCCTCAGCAGTCAGTCACGAGGCCTGGTGGCACACATGATGATTCAGGAGTAGAGGATGCTCAAGGATATAGAAGAGTACGACTTCAATTTTAGTCTGCAGTCTTTTATCGTTCAACTATCGAGCCTGTTGATTCAACCCTCTCTTGTCGCAAGGGTAATCGAGGCTCAGCAGGCAAACGAGTCGTTACAGGATTACCAAGCAGAGGCATCATCTGAGAGTCAGACAGATTGGTAGATTGGTTCTGATGGTGGACTTCGCTTCAGAGGCCGATTATGTGTCCCGGATATTCCTGCGTTGCACAGAGATCATATGACCGAGGCACATCGATCGCGGTTTTCTATCCACCCTGGCTCAACGAAGATATACTGTGATATGAGGCGATAATATTTTTAGGCAGGGATGAAGGACCAGATCACCAGTTTTGTGACCGAGTGTGACACATGCTAGCGTGTTAAGGCCGATCATCAGAGATCACCTGGTCTATTACAGCCGTTGAGCGTCCCGACATGGAAGTGGGAGCACGTAACTACAAATTTCATTATGGATTTGCCGAGGACTCAGTGTTGTCATAACGCCATCTGGGTCGTCGTTGATCGTCAAATGAAGTCTTCACATTTTCTTGCGATTCGTGCGACTTGGCCTTTGGACCGGCTTGCGAGAATATTCATTGAGGAGATTGTGAGACTGTACAGTGTTCCAGTCTCGATCGTTTCTGACCGAGACCCGAAGTTCATGTCTCGGTTTTGGAGAAGCTTTCAGAGAGCGATGGGCACTGATTTGCAGCTCAGCACCACGTATCACCCGCAGACTGATGGCCAGACTGAGAGGGTCAATCAGATCCTTAAGGACATGCTTCGAACTTGCGTGATTGACTTTGGGGGTAGCTGGGATGAGCATCTGCAATTAGCTGAGTTCGCATATAACAATAGCTATTAGGCGATCATTGGAATGACTCCTTTTGAGGTATTGTATGACAGACCGTGCAGATCTCCGAGTTGTTGGAGCGAGGTCAGTGAGCGGCGTCTCCTAGGTCCCGAGCTTGTGCAGCAGACGTCAGAGGTTATCGATATCATCAGGCAGAGGATGCGCATAGCTCAGAGCCGATAGAAGAGTTTTGTCGATCGCCGGCGTCGTCCCTTGGAGTTTGATATAGGGGACCATGTGTATTTCAAGGTCTCGCCCATGAAGGGCGTAATTCAATTTGGAGCGAAAGGCAAGCTTGCCTTGAGATTCATAGGACCTTTCGAGATCACTGAGCGCATTGGCGCTGTGACCTATCAGCTTGCCTTACCATCTTATTTGTCTGGCATCCACAACATTTTTCACGTCTCTATGTTGAGGAAGTGTGGGTCAGAAGTAGTTCCTGTTATTGATTGGCAGCCGTTGGAGGTTCGGGAGGACGCTTCTTACATTGAGCAGCCACTCCGTATCCTTGATCGGAAGGAGCAGGTCCTTCAAACCAAGGTTATTCCCTTGGTGAAAGTTCAGTGGGGTCACTATTTTAATGATGAGGCGTCTTGAGAGTGCGAGGTCGAGATTCGAGAGCGCTATCCCCAATCTCTTTGATGATTGATTACATGTTGTATCTTGTATGCTGTCTTCGATTTTATATGATGATGCCTTATTTCCTGTTCTATTATGAGTCATGTCTAGTTGCGATAATTGTGCAAATTTTGAGGATAAAATTTTATTTGGAGGGGAGAGTTGTAAGACCCGTATCCTAGTCCGTACCTTCCTTATGCTTCTGTGGTCATTCTGGTCGAATTCGGGTAACCCCCGACTCGTATTCGACATTTGCGCACGACCCTAAGCCGAGTCCTACATACCAAAGTCGGCTCAACCCGAAACTTGTATCTTAGCGACCGCGCCATCGTCGCGGTTCCAACGCCGCGACTCGCGCACTGATCCGATACCCAGGTCAGAAGATGTGGACCTGTGTTCAATTCGAAGAAAACGCCGCGCATTGTGAATTTTGAGGGAATCTGTACAACGTGTCCCATTAATCAATCAATCACTCATGTCAAGTACAAGTCAAGTACAAGCCATACCCAAGTACAACAACCGATCCCTTCCCATTCCCAAAGTCAACTCTTTCTCTCTCTCTCTCCACCCATCACTTTCTTACAACCCAATCACTCCACCCATCACCCATCACACCTCACCCATCCTTTTCACCCATCACTCCTCTCTCTCTCTCTCTCTCTCATTCCATCTCTCCACTTCTAAGCAACCCAAAAATTTCCACATGTCCAAGCATTCCCAAGTTTTCCCAAAAACAACAAGTGTGGCCCACCCTCTCATCTCTCATCCCCACCATCAAAATTTCGTCATCCACCGTCAAAGGTTAAGCATAGGAGCTAAGGAGGCTAAGGGACCAAAGAGAAGGCCTAGAGGTGGGTGATCTACTGTTAAATTCTTATTTTTAGGGCCCACTTGTTGGTGAGACCCATTTTGATGTATGAGTTGTATCATATGAGGCCCATAGTGGCGGGGCCCCTCCATCACTGTCTCTCTCATTCTCTCTCTCTCTCTCTCTCTCTCTCTCTTTCTTTTGTGAGATATCTTGTGGCCACTTCGGTGCAAAATGATCTTGATCGTCCGATCGTGAGGCCCACCTTGCAGCGGGTCCATTGGACAGCCAAGATGAAAGAAAACACCAATACCATGTTGATCCAATAGGTGGGCCACATCAATGTGGGACCCACCATGATGTCTGTGACTACCCATGCCGTCCAGCATCCTTGGACGCTGGACGTAGGTTGTGGCTAACATGGGGTGCGTGTACTGACATGGGTGTGTACTTGCAAGCTAACAAAAAAAATGAGCTTTTGGGTTAGGCTACTCTCTACCTTGATGTAAAAAAAATCAAATTCACACCATCCATTTCATTTCTTAGCTCACTTTAGGCATTGAGCCGAAAGGTGAACCCAATCCGACTATCTAGCGGGATATAACATAAGAAATAAGGTTTTCTATCGTTAAAACCGACCTGATGACTCTACACACCGAAACATACCCAATATTGGGCTTATTTTGTCGGTCTTGAGCCATGAAATGCAATGGCTAGCTCAGATTCATCGGATGTGGGCTCCACCTAGGAAAATCTGTAGATAAACACAAAAAAAATTAAATAAATAAAAATATGCAGCCGGACGCTGATGCTACTACCTAAGAACGACAAGCAACGTCCACTGCTTGCTGTGAATGGCTAGGGGACCATGGGTCCCAGCTGTGGGCCCAACTGTGATGTGCGTTGAACATCACACCGTATGTTTGGTGGGCCCCTTTTCGCTGTGAGCCCCACTCCAAAGATTGGCCCCATGTGGTGCTCAGGTGGCCCACATCACAGGGAACAATGAGGATTGATGCCTACCATTGAAACCCTTTTTGGGTTGCAAAAGTTTCGGATCAAATATGAAATTTGTTTTTCCTATTCATTCAGGTCCTATGACCTTATCAACAGTTTGGATTGCATATAAACATTACAACGGGCCCCATGCCTATGTGGCCTCATCAACAGATTGGATGATAAATAAACATTACGGTAGCCCCTGGTCCGTGGGACCTTACCAACAGGCCGGGTGTAAAATAAACATTATGGTGGGCCCCAGGTCCGCATGACCTGGCCACAGGTTGGGTGGAGAATAAACATTACAGTGGGCCCCATGTTTTCTGTGACCTTGTCAATGGGATGGATGAAAAATAAACATTATGGTGGGCCCCACGTGGGACCCACTGATGTATGTATTACAATCCACACCTTCCATTAGTGTGGGCCCCACCATGGGGTATGCACCTCATCTATGTCGTCCATCCTTTCCATCCCTATGGGATCCACCATGATGCATGGGTTGCATCCAAGCCGTTCAACCATTTTTAAAAGATCATTTTAAGGCTTAAGACTAAAAATAAGACAGATCTTAGATCAGGTGGACTACATTATAGAAAATAGTGGGTTTGAACGTCCACCATTAAACCCTTAGAAATTTTAATGGTGAAAATCCTTATCACCGCTTATATTTAGGTGTGGCCCATTTGATATACGCAGGGCCCACCTTGAATTGTATAAGGCTCATTGTGATGTATGCAAGGCCCATGGGTTATGGCCCATTGCAATGTACATAAGGCCCATTGGTGCGGTCATTGATACGACCCACTTAATGAACATAAGGCCCATGTGATATGGCCCATTTGATGTACTTAAGGCCCAATGGGATGTATTTAGGTCCATTGCAATGTGTGATTCCTCCATGGTGTATATAATGTTGTTTACAACGGCAGTGCCTTGGGAGCAATAATGGTTTGACGTCCACATTGTATGGATGATGCTGGTTAAATGTCCGCATTGTCACTCTCCCTAAGGCCCAATGATAAGCCCATACTTGTAGCGTATAGGCTGTCTAGGCCCATCTTCATTATGAATGGAGTCCATCACTATATAACATGTTTAATATAGACCCATAATTCATGATCATACGCATCATATGTATGCTTGATATGAGGAGTGACTGATCATAGCATATGCCCTTGGTCAGATTATTTATGGGCTCCCTGATAGGTGGAGTTGCCCTACATGAGCGCATGGTACACGCAGGACTGTTGCATGACTGGTAGTGTGATTCATGCACTTACATTTGTGTGATTGTGGTTACTGTATGCCCTAGCGACATCAGAGCCATGGCCTCCATAGACACATCGTGGGTGGCCGGATTGGACACCGAAAATACTGTTTCTAACATCGGGGCGCCATAGATGTCCCTGAGTGAAAATTTCTGAAACCGATGGTACCAAAGGATGACTCTAACGTCGAGACCGAGTGGATACACGAGCGCGTGAGGGCCATATACCAGTAGGCCGCGTCTCCCACTATGTCGTGGTCGGTTGGAAAGGGGTGTGACCTTACCCGTTTGAGTGAGGGGGCAATTTCTACGTTGAATTTGACTAGCTTAAGGAATCGGTCCACTATCAATGAGATGGGCCTGATATTGGTAGGTAGATAGTGAGGTCTTTTTCACTCTCCCAGTTGTGCGTTCAGACAGTGACGGAAAGCTAGCGTAGAGTGTACTAGACCTCGGTGATTATCCAGACTGAGAACCGTACTGATTTGATACTCTAGTGAGGAGCTGCATTGATATGTGGATGTGGATTGGCATGCTTGACTTGCATTATGCATTGCGTGGCCTTGATATGGCCAATAACATTTATATTCTGCACCGCATAGCCTTGGTACGGCTGATTGCATTCACATACCTATCAACATGACTCCGCATTACTCTGACCTTGCATTCTAAGCACGCTCATATTGCGCACACACTTACACCACTCTCTAAGCTTTTTATAAGCTTATGCACGATTGATGCGTGTAGGTGACGCTAAGACGCAACCATAGTCTCGCCGCGGTTGACGCTTGTAACCAAGCTTTTGGAGTTTTTGTTACTTTCATTATATTGTATTTCCCTTTCATACGCCTTGTACTCAAAGTTTTTTAGCATAGTGAATTTTCTGATGATGTTCTTGTGGTTATTGTTCGTGGGTTATGCTTATAGCTATGCTCATTACAAATCAAATTGATGATTAGAAATCCTCATTGTAGCATCCCAGGATCGGAACCTGGTATATGGGTGCCGGGAGCCAAGAATGGGGTACTACGGGGGCTGTCGGCGCCGGATTCGGCGATCGGGAAATTTATGAGCCCGGTTTCCGAGTTCGAGGTGTGACACATAGTCACAGTCAAACTTGGAAGGTAAAGAACCCTAGGCCTTATAACCAAAGAAGTGGCAGATAGCATTGAATTTCTTTCCTTTGTAAGTACCTTCTTTCTGAACAGATCTACTAATATATTAGTCTACCAGAATATTAAGGATAACGATAATTAACCTGCAGCATTGAAGTTTACCAATCTCTTGTTCATCTCATTCTCTACCAAACTTGTAAGTTTGTTCTTGATGAATCCTAGCTTGAGCCCTGCCAGGGATCTTACATTAATTTATGAGCCAAATAAATGTCCTGTGCTAGTATTTGCCATATCCATGTATCAATTTCACATGTAACTTTTAATGTTTCATATGTTAGTGGTACCCCTGCAACTCAGTTTAATGGTACTTACTGGTAGCCTTGAATATAGGTCAATGATACAGTTGGAACACTGGCTGGAGATAGATATTGCAATAATGATGTTGTTACTGCTGTAATCTTGGGTACTGGAACAAATACTGCATATGTAGAGCATGCACATGCAATTCCTAAGTGGCATGGTCTTCTACCTAGATCAGGAGAGATGGTGAGCTTTCTTATTGTGGCTATTGTTTTCTTTCTTTTGGATTGTTTATTATTCTTGTTTTGAGGAATAAAAGAGAGAACTCAATAATTAAAAAAAAAAAAAGGCACATAGGCCTGAAAATACAGAAAAAAAAAACAGGAATTCTAGAGATAAATGCATCACGACATGTAAGATGAATGTGAAGCACAAGCTATTTTGTTTCCCTGTTTCATAAAATTGTGCCCTGACTAATGTAATCACTTTATAAGTGTAACAAAATGGATGTTCTAACGGTACCTTTCTTCTCATATGTTCTATCAGGCGAGTTTACTCTCCATGCTTTTCTCAATGGACGCTTAGATCTTTCTTAAGCTAAAAATGTTGGAAAACTCATTTCAGCTAAATCTATTGCTCCTGCAAATGCTGCATTGGTAGGGATCTAGGTATTTGCTTGATCTCGTAACCCAGTTCTAGTGTGTTGTATTTTGGTTGGAAGAAGTCGAGCTTCGTATTCTGTTCTCACTCATGAAATTTGTTTTTGGGAGACTCGTTTTACTAACCAACTAATCGATATCTTCTCCCTGACAACCATTTCGATTGTGCTTTTGATCTTTTGCTTATGTAATTCTCAGCAGAGAGTCTGATGAGCAGGGTTTGTATCATATTCCATGATAGGGTGGGTTTTCTGCTTTAGTCAAATCATTGAAAACACAGTGCATCGAGTTGCTTGTAGAAATTGAAGCTCATTTGGATTTTGATGATGAAATGCCGCCCTTAGATATAAATTTTTTGATGGACAGCTTTTCACAATAAAAAAATTTCACAATTTTTGCTCAAAGACTAAGAAAATAACTGATTAGCCTGCCTAATCCACACCCCCCAACCTAAAATCTACGTTGTCCTCAATATAAAAGATATAAGCATGAAATGCACATGAGACAATGAAAGTAAAGGAGAAGTGATGGAAAAGTAGTTCCTGATAAAGGAATTTTGAGGCTTTTCCATTGATCTCGGTGTGAAAAATAGGTGGACACAATAGACTCAAACTGATGATAAGCAAACTATCCTAAAACAGCTGAAAGCAAACTATACTAAAGCAGCGGAAAGCAACAAAATAATACTTTTTTTTTTGAGAAATGACAAAAATTATATTAAGAAAAGGAAAAGAGACAAGGAGAGTTGGCCCGCTGAGATAGCAGACCAACATTCGACAAAAGGCAAAAACAAAATAAAACTAAAACAAAGCCAAAGGGACAGACTACAACAAATGGGAATCCCATTCCATGATGAGAAAATGAACCCTTCTGATAATAGATCCAACGACGTTAGACTTTCCTTCAAAACATCTCTGATTGCGTTCTTCCCAGATCGCCCACCACACTGCCGCTAATGATCTTCTCCAAACTCGATTTTTCTGAATGCCAAAATATGCCCCGTGCTAAGCTTTAAACAGATACATTGAAGAGGAAGGAAGAGCCCATGAAATATTGAATTAGGAGAATACTGCTGCCCATAACTGCATAGTTAGAGGGAAATAAATAATGAGATGGTTCACCGATTCTGCTTCTGCCATACAACAAAGGCAAATGTTGGGAATGCACATGCCCCTTTTCTGTCAAAACTCTGCTGTTACTGACCAACCAGTAGAAAACGGCAATCTTAGGTGGCAGATTGTATCTCGACATGAGATCAGTGAAAGGAGCAGTCGAAGGGCGAGGGCTGTTGGTGATGCGGTGATATAATGACTTGACTGAGAAGGACCCTTTCTTATCCTCATACCAACGAATGCTATCTGATTCTTGCTGGTCTAGGTTGTAGTTGTTGAGAAGAGACAACAGTCCAGCCAATTCGGATATTTCATCATCAAGCAAATTCCTGTAGTACTGAATATCCCATACTAACTTGGACCCAGGGAAGGAAAAGCTATCTGAAACTGTTGCATTCTGGTTTATGGCGAGATGAAAGACCTAGGGGAAGGCATCTTTTAGGGGCCCATCTCCGATCCAGACATCATACCAGAAAGATATTTTGTTCCCATTACCAATCGAAAAGTGAATCCCTTTCATAACTTCCTGTTTCATTTGAAGCACTCCTTTCCATAACGCAGAAGCTCTATAAGCTGTTGAATCTTTGGTCCACCATCCTCCAGTAGACCGGCCCTATTTGCACTTGACTAATGTTTTCCACAAGGCTTCGGGTTTGGATCCGAGCCGCTAATTCCATTTTCTAAGAAGCGCCCTATTCATCCATTTCAGCTTTCTGACACCAGCACCGCCGTCTTTAATGGGAAGGCAAACTTTGTTCCAGTCAACCAGGTGAAATTTTTTCTTCTCCCCTATGCTGAACCAAAGAAAATCGCATCTTAGTCTTTCTAGCTTGTTAAAAATGGGGTTTGGGCATTTAAATAATGACATGAAGTATAACGGGAGGCTGGAAAGAACGACTTTTATCATCATGAGACGACCCCCTATAGATAAATACTTGCATTTCCCAGAAGCAAGATATTTGTCAAATCTATCGATGACTTTAACCCACATCGATAGGGGGATTTCCAACAGAGAGAGGAAGGCTGACAAACGTTGATGGGAGGGATCCGATAGAGCAGCTGAGAATTTCGGCAAACTCTGAGACCTTCATGTCTTCCATATTGACACCGATGATAGTGGATTTTGCCATGTTAACATGCAAGCCCGAGACCGCTTCGAAACAATGGATGATGGTGCGAAGATTGCTCACCATATCTAACTTGGCATCACTGAAAAGCAAGATATTGTCCGCGTACTGAATGTGAGAAATGGGAGGCATATTACTGATTCAGACTCCTCCAATGATCTCGGCGTCTATTCCTTTCTGCAGCATCTTAGATAAGGCTTCACCCACAATTAGAAAGAGAAAACGAGACAGGGGATCTCCCCGACGGAGGCCCTTTGAACTGGCAAAAAAACCTCTAGGAGAGCCATTGAGAATAATCGAGAAGGACGCTGTTCCAACACACTCCTTGATCCAGCCACACCACTTCGCACCGAACGCCATTTTCTACAACATATACTGAAGGAACTCCCAGTCCACGTGATCATATGCTTTCTCGATGTCTAGCTTGCAAAGAATATATTTAGAATTGGCCTTGTGTATAGTATTTAAACATTCGTTGGCAATGACAGCGCTGTCAATGATCTGTCTTCTGGCAATGAAAGCACTCTGATTGTCAGAAATGATCTTCCCCATTACTTTTCTAATCCGAGTAGCGAGAATCTTAGCCAAGATCTTGTACGGTCTGCCAACGAGACTGATCGGCCAAAAATCCTTCAAAGTCGAAGCTCCCTATTTCTTTCGAATGAGGGCAATGAAAGCTACTCCTAATCCTAACTAGGAAAGCAAGGGAAAAGCTTCTCAGTCATGCCGCAAGGTTCCTCCTTTGGCCAATATCTTAATAAATTTCTCAGTAGGTTTCTTAATAAGATAATCCAAAATCCCTTTTTACAATAGGCTTGGATGCCTTAGAGCATGAATTTCCAGAGAAATTTATGGACCTCGGCATAAGGTTTCCTTTTAATCTCCTGAAGTGGCCAAAGTATATACGATTCACCTGTGATAGAAAAAGTTTCAATGTCAGCATAACATGGTGAATCAGAGACTACACATAAATGAAATTTGAAAAAAATCTCAGAAAGTGATATTATCTCAACACATTCCAAAGTTTCAGACTCCGGTTCAATTTTCAGCTCCTCCTCCTTTATTGGTAAACATTTAGATTCCGAGGAAGGAAGGGCTTCAAAATAAGGGTTTTCTTGGTTGGTGACAGCTATCAAGGTATTGTCTAACAAGGCATCCACTATTTCTTTTATTATCAGATCATTTAAATCTACAAGGTGTGCCAAGCAATCGTCCAAAGAGTTGGGGACTTCAGCTAAGAGTAACCCATTTTTCACATTGAAGTTTGTAATGATCTTCCTAAGGATTCCATTATTTGTGAAAGTGGATGGATGCATGCTCTCTTACTCTTGCCCTTCACAGATAGATTGAGGATCAATAGGCAAAGCAATGATATAAAGACTCTGTTTATTGAAGCTTCTCAGTAAAGGCATTGAATCGTCAAAAGTGTATGTCTCAGATGGTAGCCTCAACTAGGTGGTTTCAAATTCTAGAGTCATATTGAGCAACTCGTCCATTTCCCAAATCATATTATCATTCAATTCAGGGGAGTGGTCTAAACATACCTCACAAAGGTTGGAAGGGTCGGTTAAAAACGGCTCATCCTCCACATTTAAATTGGTCATGTCAGATGGGTGGAGTAGATCACTATGGTCGTCAACTTCTTGAACCTCTTGATCATTAATATGGGCTAAACTTGGGATTAATCTAGGGGAATTTGGGCTACACATTCATGATCATCATCCCAATACTCATCATTTTCTAGTTTAGTACAGTACATACTTGGGATGAGATCACTTCCCTCACATTCTATTCCCAAATTGGGTTAAGGTTCGAATAAACTAATCTCTCCTTCATCATTGAAACCAAGTGTGTCATGTGAGTGAAGTTTGTCAGTATCATCATATTTGAAAGAAAACCATGTCTCTTAATCATTCCTTTGGACCATCATCGAGATCGACTCTTTGGAAAATTGAACCATATACTCATTAACACAATCCAACTCTTTCTTCCAAATTTCAGAATTCTCCTTAAACGAGTTAGGATCACTTTCCTCGCATTGTGTTTCTGGATTGAGTTGTGGTTGAGACGAATGAGCCTCCACTATCTTATTGATGCGTAAGTAAGCGCTTCTAGTGTTTTTCTAATATCTGCAAGATAGTCCATGTAACCCTGAAGTGAATCCTCTTGGATCGTTACTGGTTGGATCTCAAAGGTAGGGGATCCAAGAGAATAATTATTAGAACATGTTTTGGTTCATCTTTACAATTTTGATGTTTCCACTGATCATAGTCATACGGATCATAGGTGGGAGAATCTGATGGTTGTTGATACATATTATCACCCATAATATAATCTCTCATTGTTTTCTTCTTGTTTGATGGGTGATAATAATTCTCACTCCCATAGTTATGATAACCCCAACATTCATGTACTGTTTTATTAATCCGTTGGGTGTAATTATTTTCCTATATATGATCGCGTAAGGACTTCTTAACTGGTGGAGCATTGTATTCCGTTTGGTTTTCGATGATATTTCCAGAAAAATTTTGAGACATAGGTTGTTTCCTATCATGATCATTATACATCCCTTCCCAATATTTCTTAACTATCTCAGCATACTGACGTTCCTACTCTTGCATGGTGAAACCTTAACTTTTAATCTACTCCTAAAATAAAAGAAAAATCCTACAACAATATGGGAAGTAAGTAGAGGAGAAGTTAGAAAGAAGTTACCAAATTAGAGAAGATCTATGTTAGGATCCTGTAGAAAAAAAAAAAAAACAAAATAAGTCAGTTTCTAAAAAACAGAAATTCTAAAATTAGAAAGTTTCTAAAACAAAAATAGAAAAATGAGTTAGTTTCTAAAACAAAATAAACTCTTGGAATTAGAAAATTTCTAAAAACTAATCCTAGAAAACAAACCCTAATCTAGAAATAGAAAAAGAAAGAAATTAAAAAGAGGTTACCAAATTAGAAAGTCAGGAAAATTTCTAAAAATAGAAAAGGAAAGTTTCTAAACCTAGAATTAGAAAGCTAAGTTAGTTTCTAAACTAAATAAGAAAAACCCTAATCCTAAAAATAAAAACTAGAAAAACCTTAATATTAAACTAATTCCAAAACTAGCTAATCTTAGAAAAACACAACTGTCAATCCCCGGCGACGATGCCAAAAACTTGTTCACAACCCCAAGCATACGGTCATGATGCAGTAATAATCTCGGTGAGACCAAGGTCGAATCCACAGGGATTGAACTTGTGTGTCTTCTGAAAGTAACTAGAACTAGAACTAGAAGAATATCTAAATCTAATTTTGAAAATAAAGGGAGTAATTGTGATGTGTGGAATTAGAAACTTAAGAAATTAAAGGTGGGAACTAGGGTTGCCAAGGATCCACTTGTAGCAATTGGGAAGCTACGTTGCATGATTCAAGGACACAACTAGAATCAGAGTCATATCCTATCCAATTGGTAAGAAGAGATTTATCAGATCTCTGAACTTCTCATGAATCTAACATCAATGGATGAGGGTGGTGAAGATTTGAAAGTGATTCCGTCACCTAACCATGCCTAGGAGACAAGGCAAACAACAATAATTTACTAAACCCACAACCAATCATAAGAGAATTGTGAAAGTTAGGAAAGATTCCATCGTCCTACCATGCCCAAGGGACGATGGTGAACAATAGGTCTTGCTAATTTCACAATCTCTATTTAGGGAAAAGAAGATATCTCAAGCTATCGCAAATCTATTGTAATTTGTCACAACAAACCATTAAAAACTAAAAATATTCCTTCATAATCAAACTAGAATCCAAGAGAGTTCAACAAAACATAAATTAAAACAAAGCAAATATCCCAATCACGTGACAAGCTTCACATCTTAGCCCTAGCTAAGAGGTTTAACCAACCATAGACATGATTAAACTAAGCACTCTTAAAGAAAACATCAATTAGGGAAGAAGAAAAGAACTCCCAGACGGTGGCTCCACCCTTTTGCTCCACTCCTCAAACCCTAGAAGATGCCTAGGAACATCTTAGGGACCCCTATTTTATAGTTTTACATCACCTCCTTTCGTACCGAGTTGGAAAATTTCGGAAACTGCCTCAAATTTACGCAGTCCATGCAAGAATTGCATAACCCTCGATTGGTCGTGAGACATCCTCGATTGGTCGAGTAGGATGAATTTTTAGAGGTTTTACACGTTGGAGTTTGAGTCGAGACACCTTCGACCGGTCGACCTTCAACTGGTCTAGTAGAGGCTAGGACTGGTCGTGTATAGCCAGGATTGGTCGAGCCGAGACCGAGACTGGTCAAGGATCTCTGAATTTCACTTCAAAACTCTGATTTTCTTCATTTTGGACTTGGTTTTCTTGGATCTTTAGTATGTGAATTCTTCATTCTTGGTTACATCAAATTCGTTCTTGGCTTTGGTGATTCTGGAGCGTTAAGTCCATACTTTTAATATCCTTTTCAATCCGAGCTCTTAAATTCACCTTGCAACACAAACATGATTAAACTAGAACATTAAGCATTATCATGTTCATAAAATCAAGTAATAAATAGGGTCCAATATGCAATATTTGACCCTCAACAACAGCGTAGATGCTATGTAGCAAGATGTAAGACTCGTATCCTACCCCGTACCGTTCTGTAGGCTTCCGCGGTCCTCCGGTCGAACTCCAGCAACCCGCGATCTTTTATTGGTAGTTGCACATGACCCCGAGTCGTATCCTATATTCCAGAGTCGGCTCGACTCGAGACTTATACCTTTGCGACCGTGTCATCGCTGCGGTTCCAACGCCGCGTATTACATGCCGAGGCGATACCTGGGCCAGGAGATGTGAGTCGCGTTCAGTTCGAGGAAAACGCCGCGCTTTACAAACTCAAGAGATATGTCCCATCAATCAATCCCATCAATCACCCCACATGCCAAGTACAATACCCCATTCCCAAGCAACCCCCAAACTCAAACAACCCATACCCCTCAAGTCAAGTACACCCATCATTCACCCATCACACCCATCCCTCTCCCTTACAACCTCTTTCTCTCTCTTCTTCTTTACTTCCATTGCTAGCCATGGACGTCCCAAGCAAGCTCCATTTTCAGCCCTCTTACCTTTAGATCCTTCCTAATCTAACCCTTAGAAGCCCATCTCCACCATTGGAAGGGGTCCTAAAAGGCTTATGAACCCATGGGTAGAAGAAGAAGGAGAAGATCATTGTGGGTGCCTCTCTCTCTCTCTCTCTCTCTCTCTCTCTCTCCCTTCCCTTCCCTCTCTAATGCTCTCTCTCTCCTTCCCATCTTGTGGCCCATTTTGATTGTGTGGGTTTTATCCACGCCGCCTAGACCTTTGGGCGTGATGCTGTCCATCAGCCGGTCCACCTTGCTGGGCCGTTTGGACATGCTTGGATAAAGGGAAACCCGAAGATTTTCTTGATCCCTAGTTGTGTGGACCACCTGTAAGAGCCCCACTATGATATATGTATTTTATCCAAGTTGTTCTTCAAGCAGGGCTCACACTGCACACCGTCCAGCAGCTCATTGCTGCCCGATTTGGACAGACCCTGTTTTAAGGGAAACCACGAATACCACCTTGATTTTAGTGGGGTGGCCCACTGACGTGGACCCCACCTGCTGTATGAGCAGCATTCGTGCTGTCCATCCAATGTGATCGACCCACCCTGAGACCTATTGTCCAGATCGAGCAGGCCCACCGTGATGTATCTGACGCTAATCAGTGGCCTGCTTGGACCGGCTCAGATGAAGGGAAAACACGAATATCAGCTTGATATCCCAAGCTGGTGGGCTACTCATGTGGACCCACCTTGATGTATACGTTATATCTCCACCGTCCCGCAACTGGACAGTGGGACCTGCCTTGACGGGTGTGTCGTTCCCACACCGTCCAGCAAGGGACGGTGCTGGACACACCTGATGTATTTGTTTTATCCACCGTTCATCTGGAGGACGTGGAGCCCACTAATGTATTTCTCTCTCTCTCTCTGAATATTGCATCCACGTTGCCTGACAGTGGGTGTGGACGTTGCTGGACTGTCATCCAGCAGCTGTAGGGTCCACCTTGATGCATGCGTTCCATCCTCACCGTCTAGCTGAGGATGGTGGAACTTACCACCTATATGTCTGATGTATCCACACCATGCATGAGGAGAGATCATTTAGGTATGGGCCTAAGATCTGGACAGACCCAACAGTAGGGTGCCGTCCAGCAGACCACTGTGATGTATATGTTTCATATCTGGCCAGTCCAGCAGGTTTCGGGTGGACATATGGGGCAGGCCCACCACCTGGGTGGCCCACGCCTTTGTGGGATCCACTGTGATGTTGATTGTGACCCACATGGCCATGGATCTGGCCCAAACCTCAGGCAGAACCACTGGCCTACTGACCGTCCAGCAGTCTGCTGGGTTCACCATGATGTAGATGTTTTATCCACACTATTTAGCCATTTGGTGGCCCACCTGGGCGGGTCCCACTTTCTGATGGGCCGTCCTATCCGCATGTGTTTTGTCCTGGTCGTCCACCTGGGGGGCGCCCAACAGGCCAGCAGTGTGCTGGTGGGCTGACAGCAGGCAGCCCACTCTGTTGTATGTATTATATATCCATGTTGCCATCTATAGTGGAGGCCCATCAATGATGTGAAGGCCCACCATGAGGTGTATGTATATCCAGGCCACCCATCAGCAGGATGCCCAGCTAGTGGCAGCAAGGCCCACCTTGTATATATGTGTTTTTAAAGCCGTCCAGCAGTCCCAAGTGACCCTGCTGGGCTAGTCGCCCACCACAGGTCCATATAATGTATGTGTTACATATCTCGCTGTCCACTCTTTGTGGGGCCCATTTATGATGTGTGGGGCCTCCCCCACACCTTCCTATAACTTACCCCTAGCCCACTCTTTAGCATGGGCCCACCATGATGCAGCAGATCCAAATCTAGGGTGGGCGCCCACCAGGGACTGGTTGGGCTGAGCCGTCCCTCTATGGGTCCCACTGCCTTGTTTGGCCCACCATGATATATGTGTTAAATGCACACTATTCATCCATTTTTTAGGGTTGTGGGCCCCATTGTCTTGTGCGGCCCACTCCACTTATGTAGTAGATCCAGAATCTCAGGTGGACGCCCACTAAGATATGAGTTGGGCTGGGGCATCCCACCTTGGGGCTGCTTGATGAGTCCTACCTTATTGTAGGGACTATATACATCTTGACCCTTCCTTTTCTCAAGGCTGTGGGCCCCGTTGAGGAACAGGCCCAATCCCAAGTGGGCCACACTATGGATAGTGATGGTGGAGTACCCACCATGGGTTGCCTTATTAGGCCCACTTTGTTGTATGTGTTAGATACTCACCGTTCATCCATCTCTCTAAAGTGGTGGGTCCCATTGCCTTGAGGGGCCCACCCTGATTTATGGATCATATATCCACTACTGGGGCTATCCTATACAACCCGCCTTGAGATATGTATTGTATATCCAACTGTCCATATGGGACGTGTGCTCCACGTGACGTACGTGTTTGATCCAAGTTGTCCATCTGGTGAGTGCCACTCGAAACATGCAGGCTTACCTGCTGCATGTGTAGGGCTCACTTTAATGTGAATGTTGTACATTGTTGTCCATCTATTTTGGTTGAACCATGAGCTACCTCATGAGACCCGTATTGTCGTGCAACAGGCCCATTTTGATGTATGTATTGTAGACACTCTGACTGCCCATTTTTCTGGACCATAGGGCTGGCCTATAAGGCCACCTTGATGTGTATATTGACCTCGCTGCCCATTTATTTTCTAGGATATGTGGGCTGCCTTATCAAGCCCACTATGATGTATGCGATGCACTCACCATCCATCCCCTGTGCTTAACCCATGGGCCCTTGTGTGAGGCCCAGTATGATATATTTATTTCATCCACACCGTCCAGATTGTGCTAGACGGTGTTGGACAATGTCTGGACAGTGTTGATTTACATAGACAATGTTTGAACAGTGTTGACTTACCTATACAACGTTTGGATGACGCTGATTCCCTTAGACAATATCTGGACAGTGATGATTATCATTAGTGAGCCTCGTGCCCTAGAGAATGATGTGTACATTGATACACATGTTACATCTACAACTATTAAAATGATTTTGGTGTGGTACTAGTCCACTTGAGGCCCATTGGTGCGACCCATCCATGAGGCCCATCATGATGTATAGTTGAGGCCCATATGATGGGGCCCACTTGCTTGAATCTGAGGCCTATGGGCAAGGCCCATTATGATGTATTCGTGGCCTATGGGAAAGGCCCATTATGATGTGTATTAGGCCCATGATGCATGGCCCATTGATGTATTCGGGACCAAATATGTGGCCCATTTGATGCATACGAGACCCATGTGTAGGGCCCATATGTTATGTATTTGAGGCCCATGTGATGGGGCCCACCTATTATGTATTTGAAGCCCATATGGTTTGGCCCGACTTGATGTACACAAGGCCCATAGTGATGTGTATGTAGCCCTTGTATGAGGTCATTGTGATGTATAATAGGCCTTTATGTGAGGCCATGGGCCCACTTTATGTTTGGCTCTATATGGGCCACTCCTTGGGAGCAATGATAGTTGAATGTCCATATTGTGACCTTCCATTAGGCCTTGTTAGGCCATCCTCATCGATGACGATTGCCGATTCCGATCATCGAGGCCAATTATTAATCGATTTCGATTATTGTGGCCGATTGTATTTCGGCCCGACTTGATGTACACAAGGCCCATAATGATGTGTATGTAGCCCTTGTATGAGGTCATTGTGATGTATAATAGGCCTTTATGTGAGGTCATGGGCCCACTTTATGTTTGGCTCTATATAGGCCACTCCTTGGGAGCAATGATAGTTGAATGTCCATATTGTGACCTTTCATTAGACCTTGTTAAGCCATCCTCATTGATGACGATTGCCGATTCCGATCATCGAGGCCAATTATTAATCGATTTCGATTATTGTGGCCGATTGTATAGGCCGACTCCGATTGTCAAGGCCGAATATTGAGGCCGATTTCGATTGTCGAGGCCGATTTCGATTGAGGAGGTCGATTGTCGAGACCTATATGATGTATATGCGACCCATAGTTGAGGCCCATTGTGGTGTGTATTCGGCTTGTGTGATGTATATGCAGTCCATGTTTGAGGCGTAATGTGATGAATATAAGGTATATGTGATGAGGCCCATTGTAATGCATTTGAAGGTCAGGCGATGGAGTCCATTGTAGTGTATATGAGGCCATATGAGAGGCCCATCGTGATGTGTATTAAGTTCTTGAGTGAGGCCCATGGTGTTGTATATTAGGTCCTTGTGTGAGGCCATGAGTCCACTATATGTTAGGCTTTATATGGGCCATTCCTTGGGGGCAATGTTGGTTAAATGTCCACATTGTCGAGGCTGATTGTCGATGTTAGTTATTGATACTAATTATGAGTATGCGACAGCATAGCATCATGATACATGGCCATACACATCATCTGCATGTTTGTTATGAGATGTGGTTGACCATTGCATATGTCATTGGGCAGGTTGTTATGAGACTCCTTGATAGGTAGAGGTTATTTCACATGAGTGCACGGTATGTGCAAGATTGATGCATGACTGGATTGTATGACTTATACATCTTGCATTGTGATTACTGTACGCCCTAGCGACTTCAGGGCCGTATCCTCCAAAGGCATATCGTGGATGGCCAGATGGGATACCGAAAATTTGTTCTAGCATCGGGCTATCATAGATGGCCCTGGGTGAAAATCTCTAAACCCTCTTGGTACCAGAGGACGCCCCAACATCAAGACCGAGTGGATACATAAGCGCCCGAGTGCCGAATACCAGGAAGCTGCGTCTCCTACTGTGTCGTGGTCGGTTAAGAGGGAGTGTGGCCTTACCCGCCCGAGGGTAGGGGGCATGGTTAGGCTGAGTTTAACCAGCTCGTAAATGGGTTCGCTATCGACGTGCCAGATAGATATTTACAGACTATTGGCCAGGCAGATAGTGAGGTTTCTTACGCTCACTTAGACTGTGTTGTTGGGAGAGGGGCAGTGCCATTTGGAGTGTACTAAACCCCGGTGATGATCCCAAAGAAGAACCGTACTGATATGTGGACTTATTGGGCAGAAGTTACATACTCATTCATTCATTCATTCACTATCCTCTCGGGTTGGTGGTGCATAACTATTTGTTACGTGTACCTTCGCAATAGCCAGGATTTCGGTTGGGGGCGAGCGACTAACCTGAGATCAGGAGTTTACCACATTGAGTTTGACTATCCAAATTTACGTATGGGATTGGTTCGGATAGAAGTCTCTTATGATGGGCCCCATAGCCCGCGACACTACGTACTATCATCCCGACTTCACACTCCAGCATAGTCATTCCATTCACACCACATATTGCATTACATCCGCAACATATGACATTTTGGGTTACTCTGTTGCTGCATTTATATGGTCTAGGTACGACTGCAGCTATTCGTAAACTCATCAGGAAATTATATTGCATTACATCCTTGGCATTTGATAGTTGGCTCTTTATGACTCCTTATTTGCATAGCTGATTTGTATTGCGTATTCTGATTTGATGATATGACTTGTCAGTACTTCTACTTACTCTGATATTGAATGGTTCGTGGTCTTACCAGTATTTCCGTTTACTCTGATAGTACATTCTGAGCACGCATATACTGCTCACACACTTACACCACCTTCTAGGCTTTCTATAAGCTTATACATGATAGATGCATGCAGGTGATCTTAGGTTGCAGCAGTGTGGAGCTTGGAGCATGAAGCTGACTTATGGAGCTTTGATTTTAACATATGTATTTCCCTTTCAGCATTATATTCAAATGTTTATATTAGTGGATATGTAATGTGTATATTAGTGGATATGTGATGATGATGTTGCCTTTGTGATTTAGGTAAACTTGTGGTTATGATTATTACGAGTTAAATGTACATTGGAAAAAAAAAACCTCCTTCTACGATCCCAGGATCGAAATCTGGCATATTGACACTGGGAGCCGAGAATGGGGTACTCGGAGGTTGTCGGCACTGGATTCAGCGATCGGGATTCCTGTGAATTTGATTTTCGGGTTTGGGGCATGACATAAGATATGCAGAAGGCATTAGACACTGCTAACTATGATAAGCTTCTACAATCTGGATTGTAGGTAGCTACCACAAAAGATGTCTATCATGCCCATGCCATGGAAGAATCCCCAAAATCTCTGGGAAATGGAAGACCCTATGGTCAACCATGAGGTATTGTTCTACATACTTTTTTGGGTTATCAGTTTTGAAAAACGAAGCATACAATAGAAACTCCTAGGTCAAAGATTATTATTCTTGAGGTTTCCTTCATACTTACTATTGGTTTATGTAAAAGGATAAGTTTCGAGCCAGATTCCAATAGGAGCACAATAATTGAAGGTTGTATGCTCTGTTACATACTTAAAGCATGATTGCTTGCAACATCCTGTATCCTTATAATGCTTTTATCAACGGGTTTTGGCTCTTGAACAACATCGCCACTTAATTGCATAAAACAGGTCGTTGAATGTATTTCTTTGCCAAAGATGAGCCTGTTACTACACCAGTCTAGTCTTTTCTGCTGAAAATTCTTCATTTCAAGAGCTAAAAATATAGCAAATAAGAGTGTTGATTTGTATAGTCAATTTTTTTTTTTTTTTTTTTTCCATTTTTCATTTGTATGAAGAAGCATATGTGTTGTTGTACATATTAGTCATGTTGGCATGTGTAGACATCCTATATATACTCATAGATTAAAACTAACGTATGTGGCACCTGTGGGTTTTTTAAGATGCAGGTGGCATATCTCGGGAAATTGGGCATAGGTAATTCACATCTACCCTATCTATACTAAGAACTAGTTTTTTAGACTATCTTGCTCTTTGTTTTATTTGAATTAATGTTGTTATCTATGGACTCGAATTTGGTAGTTTAGTATCAGTGGCCGGTGATGTGTGTGTTTTATTTGTACCGTCCATCCATTTTGCTAGCTTGTTTCAGTGCATGACCTTTTTTTAATCAAAGATATTCATGCAAATTACAGCTTGTTTTATTTGAATTAATGCTACTTTTTGACCTTTTTTTTCCTTATGTGCGGGATTTTAATCAATTGTACCTAAATTTATGCCTACAAGCACTTCAGCCTTTTGATGCCACCCGTGTTAGGAGTAGACCACATAGAGGATTTATTATATATATATATATATATATATATATATATATATATATATATATATATATATATATATATATATATTCATATTCCTTACTTTATGCGATTTCATTATAACAATGTTATCAAATATCGCACAGGAAGCACAAAGATTTCTTACAGCGATGCTACAAGAGGATCAAAAATATAGGTTTCAATTGAATTATATAATATAAAAAATTACTGGCCTGCGCTGGGGCCTCTTAAATCTATACAAAGACTTTTGCCGGTGCTTGTTTTACTTTTACTGGCGCTTCTTTCAGAAATCTCAGCAGCCATCAAAAGCGTCGGTGAAGTCAGATGGGTGCCGAAAAAGAGTCCATAATTATCGGCACTCAAACAAGCGCCGGTAAAAGTGGCTTACCGTTGGCAGCGGTTTTGTCGACATACAAGCGCCGGTAAAGGTAATGTCGACAGTTTTTGGGGCCTTTACCGACGGTTAAAAGTCTTTTTTCTTGTAGTGTCGTACAAACAGTCCTTGTTGTGAGGTCACGCAATAGGCTTTGCACCACTTCCTTGCATTTTCTTCTTCGTCCTTGCTTCTTCTGTATCGCACCGTGAGATACCTGAAGATTGCTACTTTGAACCTGAAATTGTGGTAGAACCGCTAATATTGAAGTATGAAGTATGACTAAATGTCCTAGAGGGGGGGGAATAGGACTTTTTCAAAATTTGTTTTCTTTTAATAACAATCCATGCCTAACTTTTAAAACAAGGAAGTAAGGCAAAGTAATGCTATGGCTTCCAAGCCAATAGAGGGTCTAATTCACATAGGCTTATACAAGATTCATATGTAAAAGTAAAGCCTATAAGGATAGTATATATTGTGTGTGGGATGTGACTTCTATCAATACTTATACATTAATTAAATCATGCATCATTATGAACATATGATGAACATACGCATAATTAGATAAATGCACTCAAAACAATCCCAAACACAATCATGTATAGTGGTTCGGCTACTTGCCTACTCCACTCCCGGCAAATGCAATCTCTCCTAGAGTGTACCAGATTTCACTATCCAATGGTTTTAAATTAGGTTAACAATGAACCTTTACAACCTACACAAGGTTAACTCAGGGACCTATACAAGGTTCCCTTGAATGCCTACATAAGGCGACTCGTCCTACACAAGGACACAATACAGGGAGCCTACCCCAGGCAACCCAAGCCTATCTAAGGCGACACGTCCTACATAAGGACACATGACCTACATAAGGACATAAGATAGGGAGCCTATAAAAGGGTAAGCCTACACATGACGACTCGTCCTACACAAGGACTGATCAACTACGAGCCTACCAAAGGCAACGCAAGCCTACACAAGGCTACTTAGTTCTACACAACGACACAGTACTAGGAGCCTACACAAGGCAACCCAAGGTTATACAAGGCACAACCTACGTAAGGCTAACCATCCTACACAAGGACACAAATATATTCTCCCATCGAAGGCCTACAACTTGGACTTGGCGAGTTTGACACTCAAACTCCGAATCTCAATCCTACATAAGGAAAGAGCTTCAGACAATTTAGACTTTAAATACTTACAATGTAAGTTGGTGAGTCCTATTCTTGCGCAATGTGAAGATTTACGATGATGATGAAGAATCTTCAACTCCCTTGAACTGCAACCTGCTGATGATGCTTTTGCGAAGGATCTGAGGTTGTAAGGTTTAGGTTTTTTGATCTTCTCTATTTAAATGATAAGATTTAAATCAATCGAGAAGGTTTCCATGAGCTAGGCATTCAGAAGTTCCAAGGATAGTATGTTTAGTTGGAAATTTCATGAATGCTAAAGTTCATAATTCAATCCAAGCATATAACATAAGAGTTAATGCTTAAGCAAATGATTGAATGATGAACTCTAATGGGAAAGAGAGAGTGAGTAAGAGGATAGGTAGATCTTGGAATAACAGGCTTAAACTCTCTTGGATTCTAGCTCATTTTATTGAGAGGCAACCTAAGGTATTTATAAAAGAAGAATCCCAACGGTAAAAAAATGGGCAGAAATCTGTTATTGTCAATAATATCAAACAGTCTTCGATATTATTGAAATTTGAATTTCGATGATATCGAGTCTCATTCGATTGTATCGATTTTCTACACATATATGTTCATTTTTGTGTAGAACAGACTTTGCTCGATTTTATCGAATACCATTCGATTCCATCGATGTGCACGTCGATGTCATCGAGGGGTAGTTCGATCCTATCGGAATTTCTTCAGAAAATTTCCTTTAGTTGCTGGAGGATTTCATCCTGAAGTTCGATGCAATCGACCATCATTCGATGCGATTGAAGATATATATATTTTCTTTGAAAGTTTGTTGGACAAAATGTTCCTCAAGTTCGATGTAATTGAGTATGATTCGATTCAAATGAGAACTAACTCTCGATATAATGGAAGCTGACTCGATTCGAACGATGAACACTTTTGAGAATGATTCTATATAGAAGGAGTGCCCAAACTCGATTATATCGAATAGGGTTCAATTCTATCAAATTTTGAATTTCGACAAGATCAAGCTATATTCGATTAATCGAGATTTCCCAACAGGTGGTTATGTTGTTCTTAGACAGAATAGGCATATTATTTGATGAAATCGAACCATGTTCGATGCAATCGAAAATGACTTTGATTGCAAATTGATGCAATCGAGTTAATCTATTTAATTCATGTTTAACTCCTCTATCATTCTAAGTGTTCAAAACTTAAACTTAGCAAAGATGATTTTCAATGAATTGAAGTAAGTTATAAGTTGGATCAGGGTCATACACCTTAGGATTTGGTTTAGGGAAGTGAGGCTTTATTACCTGTTTGGAGCACTCAGACTTTATTCTTGTTGAGATCTTCATCTTGAAATCTTCGTCTTGGAACTCTCTTAATGACAGACTCAATATTCACGTAATTTGACAAACTAGGGCACTTTCAAAACCTTCGAAGACTCTCTGAGATTCTTCTGATCTTTTTGAAGCTCCTCACTTGTGAATGAATGAAATGAGAGGGGGAGGAGTATTTATAGGCTTCCAGACATGCGAACCACCAAAATAGCACAATGAGTGCAGTTGCGCATCCACGCAATACACCTCTGTTGCGCGATCGCAGAATGGGTATTTCATGCATCCTAGGCAATTTGCCCCCAAACTGTCATTCTAGCATCATTCTTTATGTTGTGAGGCTACAAAATGCACCTATGTTGGGCAGTCGCGTAACAGTCTTATTTTCATACTTTTTTCACATATTTTTTTGTTCCAATAGTCGGTTTTGGCATCGTCCATCTTGGGGGGTGTTGGCTCGATTTCATGGAAGGCTAATCCGTCATCCACTACAATGTCTTCTTCTGTAAGGCACTCAGTGGTGTGGATGTAGGAGTCTCCTTGGTCCTCGAAGGCACAGAGACATTTCTTGAGCCTTTTAATTATAGCCGTGATTTTTGTATATCTGCTTTTGTCTTTGATTAAGGGATTTCTTTAATAGAGTATTGCTGTCGATCCGAAATAACTGCTCTCGGTTGTTTTTCTATGTCCGAAGCTTCTTCAGCAATCGTAATAGTCGGTTCCATTGACCAACCCTCTAATATGGTGATAACTGGTTGGTGCCGCAAAGGTGCGCGAATCAACCTTAACGAGAAGTTCTGCAATGTAGCAATTATGCTGCCAATTTGGAGTTTCAATCTGGTCTTCGTTTCGATGTATTCTTGTCCAATAGCGAAAGAATCCCATTGTCTAGTTGAGTTTCGATGTATTCTTGTCCAATAGCGAAAGAATCCCATTGTCTAGTTGAGCTAGCCGAGACGAGCACGTCGAAATTTAGTGAAGGTTCAGACTCCTTTATGACTCTGGCTGGATGACCGTTTTTGTCTCGGCCTATAAGGGGTAATGGACTAAACCGTCCGTTGTAGAACTTAAATTCAAACATATTTGAGTCCACAGGGAATGACAATTTTTTAGCCCTGATGATTTATGCTCAGGGTTCACCCCACAATATTAGGAGCTGGTGCATTGACGAGGGGAGGCACCCGTTGGAGTTTATCTAGAATCTCCCTAAGAGTGCGCTGTAGTTGGTATCTGGTTTGATGAAGAAAAATGCTGTCATGACCTTAGAGGTCTTGATCTGCAGCTCGACGTCTAGTATCCCTTTTGTATTGGTAACCGCTCTTGTGAACCTAGAACTCGCAATTTCAGTAGCGAGTAAAATCTTTTTCTATCTCACGGAGCTTTCTAACCATCGCCATTGACACTAGTATGATTCTGATTGTTCCAAGCACATAATACGATTCTATGCGTCTCCACATGACATCTTCGTTGGTCTAGGTCAAGTACTGAAAATGAGTGTAAGCAAGACCATTCCATCCATCAAACTTCAATTTCCCACACTAATCAAATAGCTGGGAGCATCCCATCAAAGTTTGATTTAGACCATTTTACCATCTAAAGTGGGAAAAGCATTTTGAATGGCATCAATTGCTCGACGGGCTCTACCATATTATCTTAGGATCCGGAGAATTGAATTCATTGGGTGTGAATGGGGCATACTTTTCAAACGGAAGGAGGCAGGGCATTGATTCCGTCCATAGACTTATTTTTCAGTGTGTAAGGAGAAGACAGGGCATCGTGTTTTTTTCTTTGGACTTTTCAGTGTGTAAGGAGAAGACAGGGCATCATGTTTTTTTCTTTAGACTTGACTTCTTTCCCTATAGGATGAAGATGGGGCAACTACATTGAGGTCGTGCCTGCTATGCGCAACTGATTACGGCCATCATTTTCGGCTTGCCACCATCTCCGCCGTCAGATCTATGATGGAGGAGGCTTTTATTATATGGTTGCATTCATCTCACTGCTTATATTTACATGTCTATCTAATTGTACAATCTGTCCGTTGTCCAACAGTTTATTGAAAAATTTAATGGAAAACAATGTAACTGAATATTTTTATTAGTTAAATGTAGATATTGATGTTGAATATGTGGAATGATTAAAGCTGGCAATGGGCTAAGCCTGGGCTGAGAAAAATCAATATTTTGAGTAGGCCTGGGCCAACCGCAGGCTTGTTCATTGCCGCCCATTGTCAGCTATTTTGACTAGTTTGATTGAAACTCCACGTGGTGATGAGTGACCTGAAGGCTAGTTCTTTTGCTACCATATTTCTTACGATGAATGGCAGGTGTTTAATCGACCGAATACTGCTTGTCATGTTTGGGGCTCGTTCCTAGATTATATATGCTTTGTATCGGTGTGATCCTGTTGTCAGAAGCCTATTGCTTGGTGGCATCGCTGTGGGGTCCACTGCGATGTATGTATTTTGCATCAAGACCATCTATCCATTTTTCCAGCTCATTTTATGTTATGATCCCAAAATTGACTCAGATCCAAAGCTCAATGGACCACACCACAGGAAATAATGGAGATTGAACACCCCACCGTTAAAAGCTCATTGGCAGCCACAAAAGTTTTAGATCAAGATATTTGTGTTTCCATTCATCCAGGTTTATCTGACGGTATGAACGGAGGAAGGTTTCAACGGTTGGTGTCATAATTCCAATGGCCACGTGAGTTTTGGACTGTAACGCGTATTAGCTGCTAAACTGGACAATAGCGTGTATAGCTGCTTAAGTGATGTCACCACGTTCTGTTGGCCTCACCATGATGTATGTGTTGTATCCACACCGTCCATCCATTTGGAGAGATCATTTTAGGGTATGAGCCAAAGAAGTAGGCAGATCCAAATCTTAATTTTACCCCATCACAGAAAACAGTGAGTATTGAATGCTGACCATTGAAAACTTGTTTGGACCACAGAAGTTTTCGATCAAGCTGATATTTTTGTTTTCCCTTATTCCATGTATGTGTTAACTTATAAACAGGTTGGATCTCAAATCAACATCATGGTGGGCCTTAGGAATGTTTCAACGGTGGACAGCACTGTCCCCACTGTTTTTATATGGTGGGGTGCACTTGAGCTTTGGATCTGCCACATTCTTTAGCTCATAACCTAAAATGATCTCTCCAAGGTGGATGGATGGTATGGATATAACACGTACATCATGGTGGGGCCCAAAAAATAGGGTGACCTAGCTTCGGTTGCCATACTCGCTACTGTCGCGTTCGGTAGCTAATCCGCGTCCTTTGCATTGCTTCCTTTTTGGACTGATGGCATTGATTTCTTTTACAGGTCATGCCTGGACTGGCAAACAAAATTGGCTGATGGCATTGATATAAAACAGGTACATCACAGCAGGTCTCCCAGAGTCTTGTCGGTGGCGGGGTTACCGGAGAATCCGCATTTATCACGTATTCCACTTCTAAGAGCCGGAGGGTCCAAAGCAACGGGTGAATCTAGAAGTTCTTCCTACCCATTTGAGGGTTTTTAGTTTGAGAAGTTTGGGGTAGATATGGTGTGGTGTAGATATTAATCTAACGAATTCTAACCATTAGCACTATACATGTTTGATTTGGACCATTGCACCATCTTATGAAAGTTTGGTTTGGACAATTTCACCTTACAAATTAGGGAAAACTATTTGGATAACAATCAATTGATACATCTTTATTTTACATGTAATGTGAAGAGATAACTTTATCATGCTCAGGTTGCATGGGCTACACCGTACTATAGCTTTTGTCCCTACACATTTTCAGTGTTTGGAGAGGATAAGCCATGACTACTGTAGCTAGACTTGACTTCATTGTATGTTAGATGAAGAGCATGTGTATGGTGAGACAGTGCATCAGTTTTCTCGGTAGATTCGTATGTCTTTTAACATTGGATGAAGACCGTGAGCGACCCATGAAACAAAGTCTAGCTCTCTGCAGTGCAATCAATATCCAATGAGAAAATTCTTCTCCAATGGGCCTTCAGTCGAAGAAGATTGTAGATCCATTCATCTGTGCCATGCGTATGGTGAGTGCTAGTTAATTAATACTTTATTTTCAAGAAATTTTAATCATACAATGCCTAATATTATCTACACTAACCTTGTGCTAATTATGCGGGGATGGCTCCTCCACAGATTTCTAGTAGAATAAGCCTAATTCTACGAGGGTTATGCATTTTGTGATGAGGGAATGAGCCCAAAATTGAAGCAGATCCAAAGCTCAAGTGGACCACACCATAGGAAATGATGGATATCGAACACCCTACCATTGAAAAGTTCTTGGCAGCCACAAAAGTTTTAGATCAAGCTGATATTTGTCTTTTCTTTCCCTTCGTGCAGGCGTATGTGATGGTATGAACAGTTTGGATGGAAAATGAGCAACAACATCATGATTGGTCATAGGTACCTTACTGTTGCTCTGGTGGTAGACTCTCAGGAGTTTCAACACCTAATCAAGGGTTTGAGTATTCATAGGTGATGAAATTTTATTGGGGGCTTTGCACAAAACCTTAGGATCTAGCCTCCCGAAACAAACCAGAATTATGGAATAATAAAGCAATGAAATAAATCAAAGCATAAACCACACCACAGAAGAGATTTTTACGTGGAAAACTCTCAAAGAGTTAAAAAACCACGGGACCTCGTGCAGATCAACAATCCACTATGAAGTAGGATGTTACAACCTTCTTTACTCACGCAGGAGTGGATAAACAATAAGAGAAACAAAAAAAACGAAGAGATCTCACCAATTATGAAGACGTGGAAGCGCTGAGATATGGTAGATCACCTCTACGAGCATAGCCTCCCTTCCACAAGCTTCCTTTCTCTCTTTCTCTTTCTCTCTCACACCTTTGATAGCCCTAAACCCTTTTAGCAAACCCTTGCAAAGCTTTAGGAAATCCTATTGTATTCTTTTCCATGTTCTAGAAAACCCTAGGGACCTCCTATTATAGTTTTAAGAAACTTCTTTCTCTATCCTTATTGTGAAAGGACTCAAAATTCCACAATCTGCATAAAATCGCGAAACGAATTTGCGTAACCAGGACCAGTCGAGCGGCCCCCACGACCGGTCGAGCACCTCCCTCGACTGATTGAGCACCACGAGGAAAAATAATGGATGGTCGCTAAACTTTGAGTCGAGCCCTACTTGACTTCACTCGACCGGTCGAGTGCCACCCACGACCGGTCGAGCAGACCACACGACCGGTAGAGCAGTGCTGTGAAACACTCCGATTTTTCACCCACTCCTCTATCTCTCCTCTGAACTGAGGAGGAAAAAATCCTATTAAATCTCTCCCTTTTCGACTCAGGAGGGATTCACCTTCTTCAAGCCAGCCAAGTTTCTACAAAGCTCAAACTTGCCATTAAACAAAGCCTTGGTCATCATATCTGACCCATTATCTTCTGTGTGGACCTTCTCAAGTTGTAACACCTTTTGTTCCAAAGTATCCCTAATCCAGTGATATTGAATCTCTATGTGCTTCGACTTGAAATGCTGACTTGGATTCTTGCTCAAGTGTATAGCACTCTGACTATTGCAATAGACCACGTGCTGCTCCTGCTTCAGGCTGGGTTCCTGTAGGAATCTCTTCATCCAAAGCATCTCTTTACATGCCTCTGTGACTGCAATGTACTCGGCTTCTGTCGTTGACAATGCTACGACCTTCTGTAGCTTGCTCTGCCAAGAGATCGCTTCTCTTGCAAACGTGAACATGACCTCGATGTAGACTTCCTGGAGTCTATGTCACCTACCATATTTGCATCTGTGTAGCCCTCTAACGCAGGTTTACTGTCACCATAGCATAGGCTCAACCTAGATGAGCCTTTAGATACCTCAATATCCACTTTACCGCTGCCCAATGCTCTTTGCCAGGATTGGCAAGATACCGGTTGACAACACCCACCGCATATACTATGTCTAGGCGTGTACACACTATAGCTTACATCAAACTTCCTACAGCTGATGCGTAAGGTATCTTCTGCATCTCTCCCACCTCTGCCTTCGTCTTGGGACACTACCTGTTACTCTATCTGAAGTGACCATCTAGTGGAGTACTGACCGGCTTCACTGCATACATATTGAACCGCTCTAGGACTTTCTTAATATACCGCTCTTGTGACAGCCAAAGCTTCCTGCTGTTTCTGTCACGGGTTATCTCTATTCCTAGGATCTGTTTAGCCAGGCCCAAGTCTTTCATCGCAAACGACTTGTGCCACTCCTATTTCAGCGTGTCGATCTTCTTGATGTCTTTTCCCATGATGAGCATGTCATCAACGTATAACAGCAGAACTAAGAAATCACCATTTGAGAACTTGCGCGTGAACACACAGTGGTTCGACTCTATTCTGTCACATCCATGCTTCAACATAAACAAGTCGAACTTCTTGTACCATTGCCGTGGAGCTTGTTTCAGCCCATACAAGCTCTTCCTCAGCCTACACACCATATGCTCTTTGCTCTTGACTTCGAACCCCTCTGGTTGGTGCATGTAGATCTCTTCTTCCAGGTCACTATGGAGGAAAGCATTTTTAACATCTAACTACTCTATCTCTAGATCCATGCTAGTGGGCAACCCAAGCAACACCCGTATGGATATCATCTTCACCACTGGTGAGAATATCTCTTCGAAGTCTATACCTTTTCTCTGACTAAACCCTTTCACCACAAGTCTGGCCTTGAACCTCGTTTGTGAATTCTTCTGATCAACCTTCTTTTTAAACACTCACTTATTACTCAAAGCTTTCTTACCCTTAGGCAATTTCACCATATCATAGGTGTAGTTCTTATGCAAGGATTTCATCTCCTCTTGTATAGCTTTCAACTACTCCCCCTTATGCTTGTCGGCTAGGGCTTCAGAATAATCTTGTGGCTCTCTCACATCAGTAAGCATAATGTAATCATGCGGCGAGTACCTCTTGGACGGTTGTCAGTTCCTAGATGACCTCCTCACCTGTTGCTCAACAGGTAGATCAAGTGGGGGTTGGTCCCCTAGTCCATCTTCTGAAGGAAATTTCTCATCCTCTGTACCTTACTGTACTCTCCCATCATCAAGCACCACGAGAGGAATAACCAAATCCATGTCTTCTAGCTCACCTGATGTAACGACCTTGGAATTTTTGTGCTAATCTTTCCTTAAGTAGTTGTTTTTGGGGTAATTAGCGCTTTACTTGATTGCTTGTGAAATTCGCATCAATCACTTTAAATTGTATCTGCATGGCTCTAAACGTGCAGATTAGTGAGCGCTACGTTACTCTGAAATCTGGGATCCATCGCTAAATCCAGTTGTTCTGGGGATTTTTTGGAAGATCTGGATCGGATCTAGACCGCGCGTCGAAAGTCCGATGGCGATGATCTTAGGCTGTTGCGGTCACTGAGTTGGGCTTGGTCTTCACCTCAAAAATCAAGTCGATCTGATGTTCTGGGTCGATTTGGTTGAGTTCGGAGTGAAGAGTGTGAGAACGGTTGGAATTTAATAAGCTTTTTATGAAATCTGAGTCGTGTCGCTTGCGCGACGATTTTAAGCTATCTGACCGTTGGATTCTGACCCAATTTCGCCCTCTGATCAGGAAGTTGGCCCCGGCATATCCTAGTGCTTGTGGACTGATCGAGTTTCCGTGACCGTTGAATTGAGTGTGGTCCGCCACGGTGATCTCAAGAGCCGGTCGGTACGAAAACTCGCTGACCTAGATCCATGGTCAGTGAGCTTAAGTCCGACCTTTCGTGGTTATAGGCCCACCAGAAGTGCTTCGTTGGATCGAGAAAGGCGTACTTTGGTTATAACCTAAGTATACCTTGACCCTGGGGTTATTTCCATCATTTTAAGGCCTATATATAGTCCTTAAACCCTAGCTCTCATTTCCATACGAATTTTCTCTAACCCTAGCTTGGAGAGAGAGTGGAAAAGAGAGAGTTAGTGAGAGAGATTGGTTGGTGATTCACCTTGATTCTTCCTTGTTCTTCTTCACCTTTGAACCTTCACTTTGAATCGTTCCTCTGACGATTCTGAGATCTTTTGGGGTAAGTTAACCTAACCCTAACCTGTGTTAGAGCTTAGATTAGACTTGGTGTTGTTGTATCTCATTTCTATCCTTATTTTAGGGTATTCTAGCGCCGTTGACGAAGACAACTCGTCTAAATCAGTTCGGCGGTTCTTTCTTCGCTTAAGGTGCGGACTTTAAGTGTATAGGTTATGGTTTTCAAGGCTTTCAATCCCAGTTAGTGATTTATTCTTGTTATGGATGAGATTTCACATGTCAAATGTTATGTTTGCATTGCTTTCCTGATATGCATGTGCTATATTGAGATTTGTGTATTCTAAGTGTATTTATAAAGTACCGTATACGTATAAAATACGCACTTGTGCTTGCCATGATTATTGGTCATGTATGTATGCTAGATGCATGTATGACAACTCCTCGATAAAAGGAATTGTCTAAGTGCATGTATTTCAACATGCGTCATGTATGTTGTTCCATGTATGCTAAGTGTTTGTAGAAATGCATGAATGACCTAAGTGTAACTGATTACACTAGTAATGGGCGTTGAGAAGTGATTCTCAATACTCCTATTGATGCACATGATTTCCTTTATGCAGTTACATTCCAAGTTATTTAAATTCAAGCATCTCCTATGCTTACATTTATGTTAAGTTGATATTATTCAGATGTGTATGTAACATGATTTGAGTTATTGTCCCATTACTGTCTTACATTCCATATGAATATCTGTAGTAGTGTAGGATATTTGGGACTATGCCTTAGTCCAGGAGATCGGTAATTGACCCTATATTCGTGGTTGAGATTGCTTTCGCCACGTAGGACGAATTAGACGAACTCGAGCCGTATTAGAGTTGGCGGCAGTGGTTTGGCCACGCGGAGTGTTTGCGCACTCCATGTCGTTCATTTCAACGTGCGCTCGTGCTAGTCGAGTTCGTCAAATAACCCGATTGTCCGATGTATGTTAACCATGTATGGACGCTACTGCTTGAATCTAGGGTACCGAACTTACCAGTGAAATCCTATTAACTATGGTACTCGATCCGCTAAGACTCATGAGCCGGACATGGTGGTATGGGACACCGTGGTCGAGCTGTCGGCCTACGCTGGGGTGACGAGCCTCCCCGTAGTGACCAGTGAGCAACTTAACTCGTGAGCCGATTATGGTGGTATGGGACACTATATTCGTGCTGTCGGCCTACATTGATTGGTGACGAGCCCTTTGTAGTGACCTCGAGCATACCTGGATACCGCAAGGAGGTGACGAGCCGATCTGTGGTAGTAAGGGCATGAAAGGCGTGCATTGATTGGTGACGAGCCCTTTGCTACGACCTCAACTATATGATCGTATGAGATATCTAGGATTGACGACCCTAGTATGGATCACTGTTTGGATGGTGATATGAGGAAGGTATCTTAGCTTCCCAATCCTGTTGTATGAATTGGACTAATAACAACTTGGTAATCATATCCATGCACCGCATTTGCATGTGCTTTGTAGATGTGGCGCACTTTGAGGCGATGTCATGCGTAACGTAAGATGAAGACGCTGAGGGTGTACGCGTGAGGGCACGCATCATATTGCATTCATACTTGCATTAACAAGAGTACTTAGGATTTATTTAATTGTCTGCTTTATCATTCTTGTTTGATTGAGCGATAACATGTTAACCAGATTGCCTTATTGTTTCCACCGAGTTGATCACTCACTCCCACGTTTAGGGGCGGTGTTGCACACCCACCGGACTGCATCTTAGGCCACGATGTTGCGAGATGTGGATGCGACGTCGAGGCAGAGCGAGAGCTGGATGACGACGAGGCCGCCTTCTCCTATATGCGGTTTTGAGACGGGTTCTAGCGAGCCTCGATCTGTTGCGCGGATCTATGGGATTACTATTTTGGGAACTGAAATGATGTAACTTGTACTTATAATTTTGATAAATAACACTTTTACACGATCTGGTTGTATATGTAATTCGAAGGACTTACACTTGTACACATATTTTACTATAAGTCTTCCGCTTGCTTTATTCACTTATCCCTGAATCATATCTGCGTTTTGGCTTAATCTATCCCATGTTTATGTGCTAATACAGTCAACATACATCATTCATTAATTATGTTGCATAAGTGATGTTTTGGAACTCGGGAGCTGAGTTATGCTCGACCCCGAATTTCAGGGCGTTACAAGTTGGTATCAGAGCATGATCTGGATTAAACCGGACCTGGGTTATGGTCACACACCGCACGTTGTCGCCATTATAGTGTAATTGGGTGCGGGTCTATCATCGCTTTGTGTTTGTGCTCCGTAGTTTCTATCGGCGAAAGTTTCTTGAAAACCTTTGTCGAGTCTGTACTCTTACCTGATCACACACAGCGACCTGAAACCTGTCCTAGACCCTCTATTAATGAGTGTAGATGGTCTATCTTCCCATTATTCATCTTTAAACCTTCCAGAAATCGCTGTTTGAATCAGATTTCTGTCAGAATGACCCGATAGGGGTCAAACTACGCAAGGGGCTACAAGTTGCTTTCGGGCCGGGCCGACGCGGGCCGATCGTCCATGGGGCTTGTGTGGCCCACCCCTCCACGGTTTTCATTTAAAAACCCTTCCTTTCACCTATTTCCTTCACAAAACCCACCTCCAAGCTTTCCTTTTCTCCCAAAACCTCTCCAAACTCTCTCAAATCTCTCCCAAATCTTCATCTTCCTCCCATTTTCGTGCAAACCCATCACTCCATTCTCAAATCTTCCATTCCATTGCTGATTTCTCCATCTTTCCCTCTCATTTGAGCCCTTTCATTCCCTTTTTGGCTCATAGTTGTGTGGAAGCTTCACCATCTTCCTATTTCTCTCTTTCTCTCATTTCTCATGGCCCTCTTTGAGATTGTGACGGCCATCTTTTCCATTTCTTCCCTTCTTTCCTTGATGGGGAAGAAGAGAGCGCCCGTGGATGAAGCCGGGCCGAGCCGCCCAACCCGTGCACGGAGGCCGAGAGGTGCCGCCGCTAGCACGTCCGCCACGCGCGAGTTCCAGACGAAGCGGGACCTTGATCCTCGAGCTCCCGTTAGTAGGACTTTGTTGGTGGAGTTGTCGCATGGAGTCTATGAGGGGCGTAGAGTCCTTTTTGAGGCTCATGTTGATCCGCGGCTCTTTGGTGAGTTCTGCTTGTTGGAGCGCCTAGAAGGGGCTGGTTGGGGTCCCTTGTTCGAAGGCGAGTATCGCGCGAATGCTAGCACTGTTCGGGCCTTCTATGCCAACATTCTGGAGCCTTCGCTGGATCCTCTGCAGTTCAAGATTTCCTGTGGTAGCGGTCGAGTTGGTATTGTCAATGTTGCTTTCATATCCCGACTCTTGAAGGTGCCACTTGGGGAAGTGCATGCCAGCGAGAAGAATGTGGACAGTGTGCGCGAGAGGGATCGTCGCACCCAATTCTTGTGTGGTCGTCTGGTCGAATGGCAGCTGAATAGGAGTCTCTTGGCTTCTTTCATGACGGACGACTTCCGTTTGCTTCACCACATCTTTACGTTCAATGTATATCCAAGGTGGAGCAACCGCAGTGAGTGTACGCGCCTGATGGTAGATTTTCTATATCAGGTGGGGCAGGATGCGAAGTTGTGTGTGCCGACGTACGTCCTGCGTCAGATTATTCTCATCGCTCGTTCGAGTAGAAGGACCGAGTCTCTTCCCTTTGGCCGCCTCATTTGCAAGATCGCACATGAGTTTGGCTATAGTCTTGGAGCTGAGAAGCCGGTCCCTGTTCGCCATATCAACTTGAGGACCCTTAAGCTGATGGAGGTTGGTTCTGGTCGGCTTGCCTCTGAGGGTGAGGCCGGGTCTGAGAGTGGTGATGATGAGAGTTATGCTGAAGGCGGTGCGGAGTCTGAGGAAGAAGCAGAGCAAGACGAGGAAGAGATTGAGGCACAGGATTCGAGTGATCGCTCTCCTCCTGTGGTGCCAGAGCAGGGCGCAGAGCAGGTTGCCAGAGATGCCCGTCTTACACGGCTTGAAGAAGGGCAAGCTGCTTTACGCCAGGAGATGGTTGATCTTCGAGGCTTGGTTAAGCACAAGTTTAAGAAGATGTCCCGGACTTTGAAGTCTATCCTGTGTTGCTTGCAGGATAAGGGTGCTCCGCCTCCGTCTCCTGATTCCGACGAGTAGCATCGTCGTGGCCGTCTTTGCTTTGTTTGGTGTTTCTTTCTGTGTGTGGCCGTTGTTGGCTTGTAGTTGGAGTTGTTGTAGTGTGGTAGCTGTTAGTGGTTGTAGTAGTTGTGGTTGTTTGTAGTGTTAGATGTTGTTGTTTTCATGCTTTCCTAGTCGTGATTCATGTATTGCTGCACTACTTGTATTGCGACGATTTTGGTTAATGGAATGCATGTGGTTTGTTTTTGGAGTTGTGCTGTGTTGTTGTTGTGTGGATGGATTATGTGACTTAGAATCTGACAGGTTGCATCCTTTGATTTAATGTAGGGATGCCTCCTAAGGGTTCGAAGACTTCGGCCCGTCTTTCTCTGATTGAGTCGCTTGCTGGGGTTCCTCCCATGAGCGATAGCCATTCAGATCCGCAGGCGGGTCCATCTCGTGCTGGTGTTGGGTCGACACCTATGGCTCCTCCAGTCACACCCTCGGTTCCTGAGCCGAGCCATGCACCTTCTTCTGCTTCACCTGTTGATAGGTTTGAGCAGATGATGTTGTTGATGCAGCAGCAGCAGTTTCAGCAGCAGCAGCAGCAGCAGCAGGAGTTCCTCTCCTCCATGGCTGGCATCTTTGCTCAGTCAGTAGGGGCGACTCCACCTGTTTCACCTATGCCTCCATCTGGGAGTGCCAGTGCCAGTGTTAGTGCCAGTGGCACATTCGAGCGATTCCAGCGCTTGCGACCTCCTACTTTTGCGGGTTCTCATAGACCCGAGGAGGCCGAGTATTGGATTGACCGCATCTCTAAGATGCTGAGGCCGTTGCACTGCTCTGAGGTCGAGCAGGTTGAGCTTGCCACCTTCATGTTTGAGAAGGAGGCCAGTTTGTGGTGGGACAGTGTGCTTCGCACTGTCGAGGAGGACTTCGTGTGGTCGTGGCAGGCGTTTGAGGCGCGCTTCCACGAGAAGTATTTCCCGGTGACGTACCGACATGAGAAGGAGAGTGAGTTCCTTCGCCTCCGCCAGGGAGGGTTGTCGGTTACGGAGTATGAGAACCGGTTTACTGAGTTGGGGCGGTATGTTCCTTTGATCCTGGGTGATCAGCCGATGAGGATGCGGCGTTTTTCTGAGGGGCTGCGACCTGAGATCCGATCGAAGATTTGTTGTGCCAGCATTTCTTCATATGCGGAGCTAGTGAGCATGTCCTTGCGAGCAGAGCAGGACGGAGATAGAGCGTCCCGCATGCGAGCACCGATGCCTCCTAGGCCGAGACCGGATTTCCAGGGTGCACCTTTCCTTGGCAAGAGGCCGCGTGTTGATTCTCCTCCTAGGCGTTCAGCGCCGCCCGCTCAGCAGATGAGAGCTGATCTGAGATGTTCTTATTGTGGGAAGGTTGGGCACTTGGACCGTTTCTGCTTTTCCCGTATGCGAGCAGGTGGTTTTACTCCACCGCAGAGGGTTAGCCGTCCGATGCCTCCGGTTATTTCTCCTCCTCCTCTTCGATCAGCGCCAGCTCATCCATCCTTCAGACCTGCAGTTCAGGTTTCAGGCCACCTCGGCGGCCCATGGTTCCTCGCCGAATCGTTAGGCAGGCTCGTGTTCATGCGCTTTCAGCAGAAGCGCCTATGTCTGACTTGGTGCCGAGGTCCTTTGAGGTGACAGCGCATATAGAAGGTATTCCCGTTTCTGTGCTAGTGGATACAGGGTCCACTACTTCTCTTATTTCTTATGCGGCAGTTAGGCGTTTGGGTTTGAGATCTGTTCCTATGCATGGAGTGACGCTTACTACCGCTACGGGGATGTCCTCTGCCTTGGGCAAGCGTTGTATGGATTGTTTGGTCGATCTGGGAAGTGGATCGATCCGTGTTGATTTGCTAGTCGCACCGCTTTATCACTACGATGTTATTATGGGTATGGATTGGCTCACGAGGATGCGAGCTGAGATTGATTGTGAAGCGAGATCAGTGACGATCCATGGACCTGAGGGCGAGACTGTTACTTTCCCGGTTCAGGTCAGTTACCCTATTCGTATTGATTTTTATTCTTCTCTGTTGGAGAGTTCGGCCGAGTCGGCGTTGGTTAGTACGCCGGTAGTTCAGGAGTTTGAAGATGTGTTTGAGTCGATTCTTGGATTACCTCCTCAGCGTGAGATTGATTTTGCTATCGATCTTATGACTAGTGCGGCGCTCATATCTTTACCCACCTATCGGATGCCTCCGAGTGAAATGGAGGAGTTGAGGAAGCGGATAGATGGTTTGTTGGAATTGGGTTTTATTCGGCCCAGTGTGTCTCCTTGGGGAGCACTGCTTTTTTGTGAAGAAGAAGGATGGTTCCTTGCGATTGTGTATTGATTATCGCAGTTGAACTTCTGGTAATCGTGAAGAATAAGTACCCCTTGCCCGGGATTGATGATCTGTTTGATCACCTTGAAGGGGGCACGGTACTTTTCGAAGGTTGATCTGCGATCGGTATCATCGATTCTTGCGTCGAGAAGGATGGGGACGTGCGTAAGACCGCTGGACCGGCCGGTCATTATGAGTTCCTTGTGATGTCGTTCGGCGACGCACCGGCCGTGTTCATGGATCCGATGAACAGGTGTTTCGGCCATTCTGTTTCGATTCGTCATTGTCTTTATTGATGACATTTTGATTTATTCGGCGAGCGAGCACGAGGAGCACTTAAGAGGCGGTTTTGGGTACTCTTAGGAAGCATCGGCTCTTCGCACAGTTCAAGAAGTGTGATTTCCGGAAAGAGGAAGTCAAGTTCTGGGACATGTGGTGTCCAAGGAAGGATAGCCGTCGACCTTGCCAAGGTAGGTGCAGTGCAGGAAGTTCGGTTATCGAGGTGAAGAGTTTTCTTGGCCTTACAGGATATTATCGGCGCTTTATTCAGACTTCTCGAAGATTGCCAGGCCGTTCGTAGGTGACACGGAAGGATTTGAAGTTTGCTTGGAGTGAGCAGGCGGAGTTAGCTTTTCGGAGTGAAGGACAAGTTGACGTCCGCCCCTGTGCTAGTATTGCGAGCAAGGGGTTAAGTATATTATATATCCTGACGCCTCTCGCGTTGGTCCAGGTTGTGTCCTTATGTAGAATGAAGGACGGGGTGATTGCTTATGCTTCGCGTCGATTAAGGAAACACGAAGAGAATTACCCTACGCACGACCTGGAATTGGCAGCTGTCATCTTCGCATTAAAGCTTTGGAGACATTACCTCTATGGTGAGGAGTTCGAGCTCTTTTGCGACCACAAGAGCCTTAAGTATATATTCACGCAGCGTGATTTGAATATGAGGCAGCGCAGATGGATGGAAACATTGAAGGACTTCAAGTTCGATGTTTCTTACCATCCTGGTAAGGCGAACCTTGTGGCGGATGCGTTGAGTCGCAAGAAGGCTTTGGAGTTTGCGGCTCCGCGGATGATAGAGTGGGAGATGTTGGAGTTCGTGCGCGATTTTGAGCGAAGCTTACGGTGGTTGAGCCGTATGAGGTTATCGCACACATTCGTGTACGGCCCCTTATCGACGAGAGGATCGTTGCAGCTCAGGTAGATGATGAGCTCTTGGTGAAGATGAGGCGGCGGGTTGGTACAGATGGGAACTCCGACTGGAGTGTTAGTTCCGATGGGGGCCTACGTTTTCGTGGCGGTTATGTGTTCCTAACATCCATGACTTGAGACGTGAGGTTCTCGAGTTAGCCCATAGTTCTAAACTTGCGATGCATCCAGTAGCACGAAGATGTATCAGGGATATGAAGAGGTCTTATTGGTGGGACAATATGAAGGTCCAGATTCTGAATTTGTTTCTCGTTGTCTCACGTGCCGGCAGGTCAGGCAGAGCATCGCCGACCTCTGGGTTGCTGCAACCCAGCCCATAGCCGAATGGAAGTGGGATTTCATCTCTATGGATTTTATTTATGGGTTGGAGGACGAGAAAAGGGATTTGACTCTATTTGGGTGATCGTCGATCGATTAACGAAGTCGGCGCATTTCTTACCGATCGAGTCACTTACTCTGCAGACGAGTTGGCTAGGTTGTATATCAAGGAGATAGTGCGTCGACATGGATTCCCCTGGAGATTGTGTCCGATAGAGACACGCGTTTTACATCTATCTTCCGGACTCGTATCCAGGAAGCGATGGGTGTGAAGTTCAGCAGCGCGTTTCATCCGCAAACAGATGGGCGGACGGAGCGCGTGAATCAAGTCTGGAAGATATGTTGCGAGCTTGTGTTTTGGATTTCAAAGACGGTTGGGATGATTGTCTTCATGCCGAGTTCGCGTATAATAATAGTTTCCGGGGCGAGTATCGGTATGGCTCCCTTCGAGGCGTTGTATGGTCGCCCGTGCAGAGCACCACATTGTTGGGCAGAAATTGGTGAGCGTAGTTTGCTTGGCCCAGAGTTGGTGTAGGTGACTTCAGAGAAGGTTGACATCATTCGACGTCGACTTCTAGCAGCGCAGAGCAGGCAGAAGAGTTATGCTGATACGAGGCGTCGACCGCTTGAGTTCGTAGTGGGAGATCATGTGTTTCTGAAGGTCTCTCCTATGAAGGGAGTTCTGCAGTTCGGTAAGAAGGGGAAGCTGACGCCGAGATTTATTGGTCCATTTCAAGTTCTGGATCGAGTGGGAGCGGTAGCTTACCGCCTTGCTTTGCCCACACCTCTTGCGGGCGTGCATAACGTATTTCATATCTCTATGCTGAAGAAGTACGTTCCTGATCCTTCGCATATTATCAGTTGGGAGCAAGTGCAGTTAAGTGAGGATGCCACTTATGTACTACAACCGACACGTATTCTAGATAGAAAGGAGCAGGTACTGCGTAGTAAGGTTATCCCTCTCGTGAAGGTGTTATGGACGCATCATGGCGTAGAAGAGGCTACTTGGGAATCTGAAGCTGAGGTCAGGAAGACCTACCCTCTGATCCTCGAGGATTATATGAAGGTATGAATTTCGAGGACGAAATTTTCTTTAAGGGGGGTAGATTGTAACGACCTTGGAATTTTTGTGCTAATCTTTCCTTAAGTAGTTGTTTTTGGGGTAATTAGCGCTTTACTTGATTGCTTGTGAAATTCGCATCAATCACTTTAAATTGTATCTGCATGGCTCTAAACGTGCAGATTAGTGAGCGCTACGTTACTCTGAAATCTGGGATCCATCGCTAAATCCAGTTGTTCTGGGGAATTTTTGGAAGATCTGGATCGGACCTAGACCGCGCGTCGAAAGTCCGATGGCGATGATCTTAGGCTGTTGCGGTCACTGAGTTGGGCTTGGTCTTCACCTCGAAAATCAAGTCGATCTGATGTTCTGGGTCGATTTGGTTGAGTTCGGAGTGAAGAGTGTGAGAACGGTTGGAATTTAATAAGCTTTTATGAAATCTGAGTCGTGTCGCTTGCGCGACGATTTTAAGCTATCTGACCGTTGGATTCTGACCCAATTTCACCCTCTGATCAGGATGGTTGGCCCAGGCATATCCTAGTGCTTGTGGACCTGATCGAGTTTCCGTGACCGTTGAATTGAGTGTGGTCCGCCACGGCTGATCTGAAGAGCCGGTCGGTACGAAAACTCAGCCTGACCTAGATCCATGGTCAGTGAGCTTAAGTCCGACCTTTCGTGGTTATAGGCCCACCAGAAGTGCTTCGTTGGATCGAGAAAGGCGTACTTTGGTTATAACCTAAGTATACCTTGACCCTAGGGTTATTTCCATCATTTTAAGGCCTATATATAGTCCTTAAACCCTAGCTCTCATTTCCATACGAATTTTCTCTAACCCTAGCTTGGAGAGAGTTTTGAATAGAGAGTGTTAGTTAGAGAGCTTGGTTTGTGAATCATCTTGATTCTTCCTTGTTCTTCTTCACCTTTGAACCTTCACTTTGAATCGTTCCTCTGACGATTCTGAGATCTTTGGGGTAAGTTAACCTAACCCTAACCCGTGTTAGAGCTTAGATTAGACTTGGTGTTGTTGTATCTCATTTCTATCCTTATTTTAGGGTATTCTAGCGCCGTTGACGAAGACAACTCGTCTAAATCGGGTCGGTTCTTTCTTCGCTTAAGGTGCGGACTTTAAGTGTATAGGTTATGGTTTTCAAGGCTTTCAATCCCAGTTAGTGATTTATTCTTGTTATGGATGAGATTTCACATGTCAAATGTTATGTTTCCATTGCTTTCCTGATATGCATGTGCTATATTGAGATTTGTGTATTCTAAGTGTATTTATAAAGTACCGTATACGTATAAAATACGCACTTGTGCTTGCCATGATTATTGGTCATGTATGTATGCTAGATGCATGTATGACAACTCCTTGATAAAAGGAATTGTCTAAGTGCATGTATTTCAACATGCGTCATGTATGTTGTTCCATGTATGCTAAGTGTTTGTAGAAATGCATGAATGACCTAAGTGTAACTGATTACACTAGTAATGGGCGTTGAGAAGTGATTCTCAATACTCCTATTGATGCGCATGATTTCCTTTATGCAGTTACATTCCAAGTTATTTAAATTCAAGTATCTCCTATGCTTACATTTATGTTAAGTTGATATTATTCAGATGTGTATGTAACATGATTTGAGTTATTGTCCCATTACTGTCTTACATTCTATATGAATATCTGTAGTAGTGTAGGATATTTGGGACTATGCCTTAGTCCAGGAGATCGGTAATTGACCCTATATTCGTGGTTGAGATTGCTTTCGCCACGTAGGACGAATTAGACGAACCCGAGCCGTATTAGAGTTGGCGGCAGTGGTTTGGCCACGCGGAGTGTTTGCGCACTCCATGTCGTTCATTTCAACGTGCGCTCGTGCTAGTCGAGTTCGTCAAATAACCCGATTGTCCGATGTATGTTAACCATGTATGGACGCTCGCTTGAATCTAGGGTACCGAACTTACCGGTGAAATCCTAATAACCATGGTACTGATCCGTTAAGACTCATGAGCCGGACATGGTGGTATGGGACACCGTGGTCGAGCCGGCCTACGCCGGGTGACGAGCCTCCCGTAGTGACCAAAGTGAGCAACTTAACTCGTGAGCCGATTATGGTGGTATGGGACACTATATTCGTCTTTGTCGGCCTACATTGATTGGTGACGAGCCCTTTGTAGTGACCTCGAGCATACCTGGATACCGCAAGGAGGTGACGAGCCGATCTGTGGTAGTAAGGGCATGAAAGGCGTGCATTGATTGGTGACGAGCCCTTTGCTACGACCTCAACTATATGATCGTATGAGATATCTAGGATTGACGACCCTAGTATGGATAACTGTTTGGATGGTGATATGAGTAAGGTATCTTAGCTTCCCAATCTGCTGTATGAATTGGACTAATAACAACTTGGTAATCATATCCATGCACCGCATTTGCATGTGCTTTGTAGATGTGGCGCACTTTGAGGCGATGTCATGCGTAACGTAAGATGAAGACGCTGAGGGTGTACGCGTGAGGGCACGCATCATATTGCATTCATACCTGCATTAACAAGAGTACTTAGGATTTATTTCCTTGTCCTGCTTTATCATTATTGTTTGATTGAACTGATAACATGTTAACCGATTGCCTTATTGTTTCACCGAGTTGATCACTCACTCCCACGTTTCAGGCGGTGTTGCACACCCACCAGACTCTATCTTAGGCCCTGATGTTGCGATGTGGATGCGACGTCGAGGCAGAGCGGGAGCCGGATGACGACGAGGCCGCCTTCTCCTATATGCGGTTTTCAGACGGGTTCTAGAGCCTCGGTCTGTTGCGCGGGATCTATGGGATTACTATTTTGGGAACTGAAATGATGTAACTTGTACTTATAATTTTGATAAATAACACTTTTACACGATCTGGTTGTATATGTAATTCAGGGACTTACACTTGTACACATATTTTACTATAAGTCTTCCGCTTGCTTTATTCACTTATCCCTGAATCATATCTGCGTTTTGGCTTAATCTATCCCATGTTTATGTGCTAATACAGTCAACATACATCATTCATTAATTATGTTGCATAAGTGATGTTTTGAAACTCGGGAGCTGAGTTATGCTCGACCCCCGAATTTCAGGGCGTTACACCTGAACTAGGCTGGTTCTTCTTTGGCTTACCAATGTCTTCTATACATTGATCTTCAAATAATACCACATCTCTGCTCTTGACGAGCTTCTTCTTCGTCGGATCTCACAATCTGTTACTGAATTTTTTATCACCGTACCCCAAGAACACACACTACCTGATCTTCATATCGAGCTTGAACCTCTCGTCCTTTGGTACGTGAATGGATGCCTTGCATCCAAACACCCTGATATGACTGCACGATGAATCTTGTGCAGTCCACACCTTCCCAGGTACTTCTCCATTCAACAGGGCTGATGGAGACCTGTTTATCAAATACACCACTGTGTGCATTGCTTCTCCCCAGAATGACTTGGACAATTTCGCATGGGATTAATTCTCTTTACAATTGTGTGATTCATTCGCTCAGCCACACCATTATGTTGGAGGTCTTGGGAACCGTCTGTTCATGCCGTATACCCAGAGACTTACAATACTCATGAATGTCGCTAATGTATTCACCACCATTGTCAGTGCGGATGCACTTCAATAATCTACATGTCTCTCTCTCGACCATAGCATGAAACAATTTAAACACACCAAAGACCTCGTCCTTGGATTTCAAAGTATAAACCTAAACCCTCCTAGATGCATCATTTATAAAAGTGACAAAATACAATACCCCACCCAAGGTTTTTGTCCTCATAGGACCACAAACATCAGAATAAACCAAATCTAGTGCATGCACTTTATTAACATGAGAAGCAGTTTTAATAAATGAAACTCTATGCTATTTCCCTGATAAATAATTAATACAAGTTTTGAGAGGTGTACCTGTCACGTCTGGAAGGAGTCGCTTCCTCGCTAGTAGTTGAAGCCCTTTTTCACTCATGTGGCCTAGACGTCTGTGCCACATGTCAATAGCTGAATCTTCCGCTGTGTTCAACCCACCCTTGCACATACTGACACTTGCCTTATAAATGGTGCAACACTTTTTCCTATGGCTGCGATCAACGAACCCTTGATGAGCTTCTAGCGCCCACCAGCAAACCGGCTTTCATAGCCATCATCATCCAGCCTTCCCATCGACATCAAGTTGAGGCGAAGGTCTGCGATATGCCTCACATCCTTGAGAACCAATGTGCAGTCTGCATCAGTCTTCACACAAATATCACCAACCCCTACGATCTTCGATACGCTAGAATTTCCCATTTTCACGGTCTCATAGTCACCTGACTTGTAACTTGTGAAGAAGTACCTGCGTTAAATCGCTTAAAAAGAAGCTCCTGAGTTTATCACCCAGTCGGTGTCCTGACTCGTAACCGTGAGACATATATCATGATCTGCAGAAAGAATAACTACAACGTCGCCATCTGAAGCGACCGCAGTGAAATCTGATTCATCTTCCTTCTCCTTTCCTTTTTCCTTTCTTGTCGTTCTTCTATCACGACATTCATGCTTGTAGTGGCCCTTCTTGCTACAATTCCAGCAATCAACATCTTTTTTACTACTCGACTTACCTCTTGATTTATCTCGGGCCTTCCTGCCCTTCCTGTTCTTTCCTCTCCCCCGTTCCTGTGTTACAAGGGTCTCTTGCTGAGCAGACCCCTGAGACTTCCTCCTTGTCTCCTCATTGAAGAGACAGCTAGTAACATGTTTCATGAAAATCTTTCCGTTTGGCGTGGAGTTACTTAGAGACACCACCAATGTCTCCAACTATCAGGCAATGAACTAAGCAATAGCAAAGCCTGCAATTCATCATCCAGGACCATCTTCATAGAGGAGAGTTGGTTCACTATATTGTTGACCTCATTCATGTGCTCAGCTATAGAATCACCATCTTTGAACTTGAGATTCACAAGTCACCTTATCAGAAAAATCTTATTAGCGGCTGTCTTCCTCTCATACGGCCTTTCCAATTTCAGCCATAGGCTAGCGGCTGAGGTCTCCATACACACATGGTGGAATACAGAATCGTCCAACCATTGTCTAATAAACCCCACCGCCTTCCGGTCTATCTTCTTCCAATCATCATCAGACATATCCTTGGATTTTGCTGATATACTTAAAATTGGAGAATATAGGTCCTTGCAATAAAGCAAGTCCTCCATCTTAGCCTTCCATATGGTCCAGTTAGAACCATTGAGGCTGATCATCCTTAATGAGTCACCTTCCATAATTCAAAAACGATCCTACCCATTCAATGAACTTAGCTCTGATACCACTTTGTTGGGGGGGCTTGCACAAAACCTTAGGATCTAGCCTCCCGAAACAAACCAGAATTATGGAATAATAAAGCAATGAAATAAATCAAAGCATAAACCACACCACAGAAGAGATTTTTACGTGGAAAACTCTCAAAGAGTTAAAAAACCACGGGACCTCGTGCAGATTAATAATCCACTATGAAGTAGGACGTTGCAACCTTCTTCACTTACGCAGGAGTGGATAAACAATAAGAGAAACAAAGAAAACGGAGAGATCTCATTGATTACGAGAACGTAGAAATGCTGAGATATGATAGATCACATCTACGTGCATAGGCTCCCTTCCACAAGCTTCCTCTCTCTCTCTCTCTCTCTCACACATTCACACACACACACCTTTGATAGCCCTAAACCCTTTTAGCAAACCCTTGTAAAGCTTTAGGAAACCCTCTTGTATTCTTTTCCATGCCGTAGAAAACACTAGGGACCTCCTATTTATAGTTTTACAAAACTCCCTTCCGCATCCTTGTTACGAAAGGACTCAAAATTTCGTAATCCACACAAAATCACGAAACGAATTTGCGTAACCAAGACCGATTGAGCAAGGTCCTCGACCGGTCGAGCGGCCCCCACGACTAGTCGAGCAGGGTCCTCGACCGGTCGAGCAGCCCCCATGACCGGTCGAGCACCTCCCTCGATTGGTTGAGCACCACGGGGAAAAATAATAGATGGTCGTTGGACTTTGAGTCGAGCCCCACTCGACTCCACTCGACCGGTCGAGCACCACCCATGACCGGTCGAGCAGACCACGTGATCGGTCGAGCAGCGCTGTGAAATACTTCGATTTTTCACCTACTGCTCTATCTCTCCTCTAAACTGAGGAGGAAAAAACCCCATCAAATCCCACTACGGCGTGAGTGTGTGGGGGTGTGTGTGCATGTGTAAAAAAAAGTGGACGGGGTTTTAAAAAAAAAGTATTAAGGTGTCATAATTCCCACTGTTTATTGTGGTGTGGTTCATTTAAGCTTTTGGATTGCTTTTTTTTTTTTTTGGCTCATGCCTTGAAATGAAGGGGCAAAATTGACTGATGGAATTGATATAAAACACATGCATCACGGTGGGTTGGTCTCATAATTCCCACTGTTTGCATATTGAACTTCTAAGGAAAGCGGATTGCATACTGAGTAAGCTCTGTGGGGTCCAATGTGATTTATATATTTTATCCACTCTGTTAATCCATTTTAACAGATAATTTTATGGCTTGAGACTAAAAATGAAGTATATCAAAATCTCAAGTGGACTGCACCGCGGTAAACATTGTGAATTGAAATTCTACCATTGAAAGATTTTTGTGGGCCACAGAAGTTTTAGATCAAGATGTTATTTGCTTTTTCCCTTCACCCATGTCAACGTGATCTTATGAACAGGTTGGAGGACAAATAAAAATCACTTTGGGCCCTAGAAAGTTTTCAACGGTGGAAGTTATTATTCCCACTGTTTCCTATGGTGTGGTCCACTTGAGCCTTGGATATGCTTCAAGTTTTGGCTCAACCACTAAAATGGGCTAGAGAAATGATGGACAGTGTAGATAAACTATATATATATATATATATATATATATATATATATATATATATATATATATATATATATATATATATATATATATATTCACAGTGGGCCCAACTGAGTTTACTCAATAGGATAAAAGCATACTGAGTTACTCAGTACGCAATCCGATTTCACTTGGAAGAGCCGTGGGGTCCAAAGCAATGGTTGGATTTGAATTTCTTCCTACCACCGTGAGGGTATTTTGAGATGTTTGTAGCAGATCCGGTGGTGTAGATATTCAATCTAACATGTTCTAACCATCAATACTACACATGTTAGACAATCTCATCCATCAATTTTCTCCAAGTTTCCATGCTAATTAATAAACAGCTGGGACATCCTATTAAAGTTTGATTTGGTCCATTTTACCATACAAAGTAGATAAAACTATTTGGATAGTAATCAATTGATACATCTTCATTTCACAGAAGAGAAGGCTTTATCATATTCAGGTTCCATAGGCTACACCATACCATCCTGGGATTCACATAAGAGATGGGGCATGGTTTCTCCTTAGCCAAAATTACTTTTCAAGTTGGCTGAGACAGGGCATTGCTTTTGTCCCTACACTTTTCCAGTGGTTGGAGAAGATAAGCCATGACTTCTGTAGCTAGACTTGACTTCCATGTACGTTAGATGAAGACCATGTGTATGGTGAGGCAGTGCATCAGCTTTCTCAATAGATTTGCATGTGTTTTCACATTGGATGAAGACCGTGAGCGACCCGAAAAAAAAGTCTTGCGATCAGGCAATATCCAATGAGAAAATTCTTCTCTCACGAGCCTTCAGTCGAAGAAGATTGTGGATCCCTTCATCTGTGCCATGTGTATGGTGAGTGTTAGTTAATTAATACTTTATTTTCAATAAATTTTAATTATACAATGCCTAGTATTATCTACACCATGACCTTGTGCTAATTATGCCAGGATGGCTCCTCCGCAGATCTCTAGTAGAATAAGCCTAATTTGATGAGGGTTATGCATTTTGTGATGAGAGCCGCCATCAACCTGTCCAGCACGGTTTCCCCTCGATAGAATAAGCTTATTCTATGGGTCAATTGGTTCTCATCATGGGACCACTTTGGAATCCTGGGCGATACTCCAAGTTAGTGCCACTAAATGTGTGATTCAAACGGCTAATAGGAGGGCTATTTCAAAAAGGAGGACCGATCTATTACACAGCTTACTTTGGTCTTTTTATAAGGGAGTCAAAAAGAGGGAAATTAAAAAAAAAAAGCAAAAGCAAAAGCAAAAGCAAAAGAAATCGAAAAAGAAATCTTTGCGCATCATACATTCTTTGGAATCTCAGTTAGTCTTTTACCCTGCTACCTTTGCTCAGTTCTTTTATTACAATGAAATTCGTGGAGCCTTTGGAAGATTGAAATGGGGCCCACCTACATAATTAACATCGTTGATCAATACCGTCAAACAATTTTCCATCTCCTTTTATATCATTGGACAAAAAATGAGGTGGATCTGAGTGGTAGATGGGCCGTAGAAACGCTCAGTAGTGGATAAACAATGGACAATTATATGGCATCTAAGAAAGTATTGACCACTTGATTATTAGTAAGATGTTGATATTGATGTTAAATTTGTGGAATGATTAAAGCTGGCAATGGGCCAAGCCTGTGCTAGCAAAAATTAATATTTTGAGTAGGCTTGCTCATTGCCATCCATTATAAGCTATTTTGACCACTAGTTTAATTGAAACTCCATGAGTTGATGAGTGACCTGCACGCTCATTTTGGTTCTGCAATATTTCTTATAATTCATGGCAGGTGGTTAATGGACCCGAGACTGCTTGTGATGTTTGGGGCTCGTTCCTAGCTTATACTTTGTATTGGTGTGATCCTTGTTGTTAGAAGTCTATTGCCTGGTGGCAGCGTTGTGGGGTCCACTGTGATATATTTATTTTGCATCAATGTCATCCATCTATTTCGCCAGCTCAATTTACAGTATGAGCCCAAAATTGAAGCAAATTAATTCGAAACTCGACCACACTACAAGAAATGATGGAGATTGAACAGCCCACCATTAAAAACTTCTCGGTGGCCATAAAAGTTTTAGATCAAGCTGATATTTGTGCTTCCCTTCGTCTAGGTCTGTGTGACGGTACGAACAGGTTGGATGGAAAATAAGCATAACCATCACGATGGGTCATTGGAAGGTTTCAATGGTTGGTGTCATAAAATAAGGTGGCAAAATTGGTTGATGGCGTTGACATAAAACACATACATTAGAATGGGCCTCACAGAGTCTCTTTGGCAGGGTTATCAGGGAATTTGTTTCCCTTGCTGTAATGAACTAACATATTAAACTTCTTAGAGTCACAGGGTCCAAAGCAACGGGTGGATATAGAAGTTCTTCTTACTACTGTGAGGGTATTTTTAGATGTTTGGGATAGATCTAGTCGTATAAATATTCAATCCAACATATTCTAACCATCAACTATACATGTTTGATTTGGACCATTTCACCATTGAAAGCAGGGAGACTATTTAGATAATAATCAATTGATACATCTTCATTTTAAATGTAATGTGAGAGATGGCTTTATCATGCTTAGGTTCCATGGGCTATACCATACCATATGAGGTTTCTCAAAGTCAAGCCTATTAGTCTTAGCAAGTTTAAATCCATTGGCTGGAGATAGGTGTTGGGGGACCGTTGAAGCAAACCTCGAATTCGAATCAAACAAGTGAAAGATAAATGCAACAAAGCATGCACAGAAACATATGATTTTATGTGAAAAATCTTTACAAGAAAAAACCACAGCATAAAGCGACAAGCAAATCCATTGTGAAGAACAAATTACAAGAAATTAGATGAACTTATAGATGCAAAATCCTTCATAAAACTCCAACCTCCCTTCAAAACTGTCACGCCCCGAAATTCGAGTACCCGAATAAGGTCTTCGGGACCCGAATCTCAAGGTGTGAGTTATAATAAAATGACATTAATTACAATCCAGTTGATTTAATCAAATTCAATCAACACTCAACATCATCTAAAAGGAAATACAACTGAAATGTTTATTTAATTCAACCATTTTGATAGTTTTCCCTTTCTACATCGAAATTTGAACATAAACTAAACCTAAATAACAAAATGATTTGAATTAAAACTAAACCTAATTAAAAAAATATAAAAATAAATAAAATAAAAATAAAGCTAATAGTAGAGGCCCGCCTGCTCGTAATATTCCAGCTCTGCACCTGTGCATTTGTTAGTAGGATGAGCATAACAGCCCAGTAGGGTCGTTTCTTACCCAAAATTTAACATGTTCAGATAATATCAATTTTGAAAAAGAAAGAATAGAAAACAGATAATGGAATTTAACATCAGAATTGTGAAATGCAATACATGTGATATTTCTATGAATACTCCTAACATTTGTATTATTTCTTACAACACCGTATCCAAGTGGATGGTCACGTTGTATTAACGCCCACGCACTGGTACCTCATGGTGAGGGACCCATTTATACGTTAGCTGGTCAGACTACTACTCCAGTTGTACTCTTGACGTATGTCCACGCACACAATTGTACTCATACGCTGTACACAAAGGAGACTCCAAAGGATCCAGTGGGTTCTAGGGTCTTTCACCCAAGGGACACGATTGCCCTACTTACTGGCTTTAGGGTCTCTCACTCAAGGGACACGATCGCCCTACTTGCTAATACAACCATATATATTATTATTTTTTTTTACAATTTAAATAATCAATAGATAAGCATGAATAACATGAACAATTCTAATATCAACAAAAATAAATTTAATAAATTCAATTTCTACACTATAATGCAAGTTCTATATGAGGTGCATAAATTTATTAAAATATCAGGTTCTATACGAGCTCCACCCTTGAGCAATAAATCTCACCTTGAGTGGCTGGGCCTACTAAATTTCATGGTTACTTTTGCATTCTCAGCTCAAATTTATTTTATTTTATTTTATTTGTGGTCCACCATCAAAAGTTGGTTCGGCAATTTGGACGGTCTGATTACCGTTCCAGCATTTCATGGTGGACGGTTGAGGAGTCACCACCATATTAAAAATGGCTGTAAACTATCATGATATTGTTATTTAACAAAGAGGCAGATTGTGAAAATAAATCCATACAACAAACCGAGTAAATGGTGTAACCCAAAGTAATAATTAAAAATGCAGGTATATGATGAATGTATACACTACAGAGCCGGAGGGGTCATGACCACTTGCACAAATCTAGAGCCGTTGGTTGATTTCTAGAATCATGCAGCAACTCCAATGCCCCACCATTCAATTTTTCATGGAAAATGGGAAAGCTACTCGCGCGAGTAGGATTTGAATCATACTCATGTGTCATGTGCCACACAAGACACGTGTGTGATATCTATTCCATTCATTTGAGAGGTCATGTTTTCTATGTTCCCATTACTTAAAAAATTTAGCAGTTAAACTAAATAGGTGGACCATACTTGTAAGTTGAATAAGGAACGTTGTTAGCTTTCATTCATTCATGGTGCCTAAGAAAATGGACAGACCGTGCTCTTTTATTTATTTATTTATTTATTATATTTATCTGGGCACGTTGAAGATGTGGATTGCATGGTAGATTTCTCAGACTTACAGATGTATGCTATGTTCCGCATATGGAGACGAGTAAGATTGTAGTCATACTCGCCTATCTCGCACTAGCAGAGTCCTATTATAATAAGAAGATCTCCAGTTCAACTGGTTGGAAACATTACGGTCCATCAAGTAAATAACTTCTGACCTTTAATATACAAGTAAAATCTAACCTATTCAATAGGTTTATTATACTATTAGGATCACTTACAAGAAAACACTTACATTCACTCATTAAATGGATAATACTATTTATCAACAGTTATAAGTTATTTTCTATTTTTGGTGGATATCCTGACTAGTATATAGGATTGATTTTTCATATAAATGATCTTCATGTTGTTTTAAACAAATTGAGAAGGTTGGATTTTGAATGAACTTAGTATGTCATAATCTATTGCTAGGTGGACCGTAACTTGTGGTCCAGCTTGATGGACTTGAAACATTCCCCATTAAAGTAGTTTCTCATGGTACATCTCCTGACATTTCATGAGGAGTTATTTGATACTCTGGTGGAGTACGACGATTGACATGCACACACTCTAAAATTGCAAATGAGGCATATGATAACACAAATATTTTTATATATAGAATTTATAAATTAAAATATAAATTTAGATAATTGGTTTATTTTATTCGGTAAATTTATTTTATTATATATATATATATATATATATATATATATATATATATAATTATTTCAACATTAAATATCAGGAATATATATATAATAAAAATAAAAATAAAATATAAATTCATAAATAAGTAGGATTTCCTACATAAAAATCCACTGATAATAATATTCCTAACAAAATTTTAGAATAATAAACATAATAATTAACTAAAAATATTAAATCTCAAGAGAAGATCACCTACCTTAAAGTTTGATGATCCGCCTCCGCTCTAATCTCCCTCTCTCTTGATCTACAGAGCTTTCTCTTTCCCTCTCTCTCTTGATCTACCCGGTTTACTCTCCCTTTATGATACGATTGAAACTTTGTTTATATCTTTCCTTTCTTTTTAATGGATATGAGGAACGAGGCGGAAGAGTGGGAGATGTGGGCAGTTTCATTTCGTGGGAGGGTTCAGCGGCCATTACCGTACAAAACGGAAGGAAAGTGGAGAAAGTGGTTTAGTCGTGCGGAAGATATAACTTTCATTTTTTATTTTCTTTTAATTTTTTTAAGATATAGTGGGTCCCACTAACAATAATTTAAATCTACTCCGTCTATCATCTCGGCCTGGCCAAGAGAATATATAAGGCAAAAAATGAGGCCGATCTGAAACTCAGGTGGGCCACACGCAAACGGACGACGGGGTTAGTTCCCACAAAAAAAATAAAAAATAAAATTAAAAAAAAATGGGTTGTTACAAAAACCCTCTTAGAAATGTTTAAGCTCTCTTAATAATACCCTAATCTCGCATTACACCCATATTTATAGCATAACACTCGGAATAGGAAACAATCTGCACAATTATGCAAAAATGAACACACCGTCAATCAAGCAACCCTCGATTGATCGACAGCCACATGTTCAATCACTCAAACATGCTCAAAAGGGTTCATAGAATTTACAAATATTATCTCAAAATAGTCGGTTGCTCGAGCCTCCTTGGTTGATCAACTAAACATGTCCAAAATTGTACAAAGATTAATCTGTATAATCCAGGGCTCACTTGATTGATTGATCAGTTTGGTAGATCGATCAAGACTCTTATTTCATGTACATATTGAATACATCCAGACAACAGTCTCCACCATAGCTTCGATCATAATGAACCACAACTTGAAGCTTCATCTCTAATCACCTCCATCATATCTTTACCATTATCCCTACTTTTCAGGCACACTCCGTATTCATCAAACCTTTGCCAGACCCAAAGAAGTAAAACATAATTTAAACTTCTCTATCAGAACCACCTTTGTAAGTATATTCATTGGATTTATGATCGTGTGGATCTTCTCAAGAGTAATACCGCATTCCTCAAGCATTTGTCGGCTAAAATTATGACGAACATCAATATGTTTAGTTTTAGAGTATTAAAGTAAATTCTTTCCCTAGTTGATCTTGCTTTCGCTGTTACATTTAACCAACACGACCTCCTACTGAAGCTCCAACTCATTCATCATTCCACACAATCAAACATCTTCCTTTGAAGCCTTTGTCATTGCTATATACTCAGCTTCGTTTGTGGAAAGAGAAACCATACACTGAAGCTTCGATATCGAACTGATCACTCCACCCACTAACATAAACGAGTAACTAAAAGTCAACTATTTATTGTTCATGTTTCCTGGGTTATCTATGTGCACAAATCCTACCAACTTTTCCTTTGATTTTTCAAATGTCAACACATAGTTCATTGTACCTCATAGATAATGAAGTAGCCATTCCACTACCTTCCAATGCTATTTGTTGGGATTTGAAATATATCTTCTAAAAAAACCAACTACATATGAAATGTTCGATCTTGTAGAGACCATGAGATACATCAAACTGTCAGGTGCACTCGATTAGGGCACACGAGACATAAATTACTTTTCTTCATCTGTAATGGGACATTGTTCTAAAGAAAGTCGAAAATGAGTAGCATGGGATGTAGTAAATAGTTTAACCTTGTCCATCCCAAACTTCTAATACCTTCTTAAGGTATTTTTCTTAAGATAACTTTAACATGCTCCTCTCCCTATCTTTGTATATATCAATGTTGAAAATCCTCTTTGCGCCCCTAAATCTTTCATTTTGAATGTCCATGATAACTAAGTCTTTAATATATTGATTTCAGACATGCTCTGGCTGACGATAAGCATCTGATCAACATATAATACAAGTAAAATGAATCCTCCACCACTCAGTATCTTGAAGTAGACATAATGATCATATTCACATCTGATAAACCCTATCTTGCCATAAAAGTATCAAATTTGTTATACTACTGTCTAGGCAACTATTTCAAGCCTTATAATGACCTCCTCAGCTTGCAAACCTTATTCTCTAACCCCCTATATCTTGAACCCATTTGGTTGCTTCATGTTGATCTGTTCTACTAATTCCCCATGTAAGAAAATAGTCTTTGCATCAATTTGTTATAGTTTTATATTATATTGGGCAACCATCATTAACACAAACATGATAGACACCTGCTTGACAATAGGCGCAAAAATCTCATTGAAGTCTATGCATTCTTTCTGAGCCTACCCTTCACTACCAATCTCGCCTTGTATTTATCATGTTTCTTTCGATAGATTCACTTACAACTGATCTCTTTATACCTAATGAAAAACTACACCAACTTCTATATTTCATTCTTATATAGATAGTCCATGTTGTCTTGCATCGCCGCCATCCACTTCTCAGCATTTAGGTCATCTAATGCTGGATTTCCTTCATCCGTAATGAGAGCAAATGTAATATTTGAGTCATCTCTGTATCTCGCTGGCAATCTGCAATCTCTTGGTGAATTTCTTCTCACAATTGGTTGCTCCACCTGCTCTTCTGCCTCTTCTTGTGACTCAACTTTTATCTATGTCTCACATTTTTCGACTTCGACATCAATAAATGATAATTCTTTTGTTCTCTTATGTTCATCCTTACAGAATAAGGAATCCTTATCAAACCTGACATCACAGCTAATCATGATTTTCAGTTTGACCCAATCATACAACATGTATCCATTCACACCATTATCATAGCCTACAAAGGTACACTTCTCAGTCTTTTAGTCTATCTTTTCTCTCTCAACTGAGGGTACATGAGAGTAAGCGTTACAACCAAATTCTCAACCCTTAGTAGTTTACATCACGACCACTCCACACTTCTTTTGAAATTTAACAGTCTATCAGTGCAGAGGGAGACCGGTTCACTAAGTAACAAGCCGTATTAATGACCTCAATCCATAGATATTTGTCTAACCCAGCATTGCTCAACATACTTCGGGCTCTCTCTAAGAGAGTTTGATTCATTCATTCCGCTACACCATTCCGCTCTGTTATTTCATATGATCCCCTCATCTTTACAAAACTGATTAAATTCCTTCAAATTGAATTTTCTAGAATTTTTTATCCTCAACACTTTCAATTTTCACCATGACTATTTTTCTACTATCTCCTTCCACATTTTAAAGGTGGTATAAACATTGGATTTATTCTTCATAAAGTACACCCAAACTTTTCTATAATAGTCATCTATGAATGAGACAAAAATGATGACCCCTCTCTAGAAACAATGGACGACGACCCCCATACATCCAAATGCACATAGTCTAGCACACCCTTACTAACATGCCTTTTAGATTTAAAACATAATCATGATTGTTTGCCATATGTACAATGCTCGCATATGTTAAAATCAATACTTTTAAAATCATGAATCAAGCAACGAACACAGAGAAGTGCACATGCCACAACCGTGCCAATGTGGATTCCGTTATAGACGTTGTAGCTCCACCCGATACGATATTCTCGATCAATTTGTAAAGGTTACCGCTTCACTGTGCCTTCATCATATGAGTGCTCCTTTTAAACCTTGAGGACACGATCAAACATGGTGAACTTGCACTCAAATGCATTGAAAGCTCGTAGGGATATCAAATTCTATCTCAGTTTAGGAATGCGTCTCACATCCATCAGGATTTGCTCCATTCTATCAAACATCTTGATGTACACTGCTCTGACACTAACAACCTTATATGCAAATTCATTTCCCATAACACACTTAGCCACCATCAAACTCACTGTAACTAGTGAACTAACTATGCTGAAAGGTTATGTGGTATGAAGCCCTCAAATCCAAAATCCACTCATTGTTGGAATACTTAAATTTGGATACGGTCAGAATATCAAAACCTCCCTGGATTCTATTGTGTTGGCCTCCTTTGGAATTTCATCTTATTTTTTCCGTTTCTGTGCTTTAGGATTTCGACAATTTTTCTTCATATGTCCATGCATGTCTTCTACAGTTCCAACACTCTATCTTCCACTTGCCCTTAGACTTGGACCGAGATCGTGAGTTTCCATTCTCCCGCTTCAAATTTCTTCCCTTAACAACCAACACATCCATAGAGGAACCACCACCACTGTCATTCATTCTCAACTGCTTTGAATGAAGGGCTGAGATGACCATTTCGACGTTTATAATCTCCCTACCATGGCACATAGTATCTACAAGACTCTCGTAAGATTTTGAAAGAGAATTCAACAGAATTAGGGCTTGGTCTTCCTCACTGATCATCACTTCCACACTCGTCAATTTGTAAAGTAATTGATTAAATGCACTTATGTATTCATTAATATTAGACCCTTCCACCATCTTTAAGTGATAGATTTTTTTTTCTTTAGATACAGATGATTTGAAAGAGATTTTGTCACATGTACAAGCTTTCTAACTTTTCTAAAATCCTGTAATGGTCTTTTGATCAAGGACATTATAAATGACCTCGTCAGACATGCATAATTGAATCGAGGTTTTCACTCGATCATCCAGTTCTTCCCACTCTTCTTCAGTCATAGTTTCGTGATGCTTCGTTACACCAAGGAGTGTATGTTGCAATCCTTGCTGAACTAGAAGGCATATCATCTTCACCTTCCATAGTTCAATATTATTTTTATTGGTGAACTTTTCAATTTTATACTTAATGTTCAATCCCTTCATCAACATGTTTTAAATTCAAACTCAAATCCCAAAGTATAGCTCTCATACCACTTGTTGGAGGATCGGGGAAGCAAACCCCAAATTCGAATCAAACAAGTAAAAGATAAATGCAATAAAGCATGCATAGGAACACAATTTTATGTGAAAATTCCTTGCAGTAAAAAAAAAAACCACAGCACAAATTGGCAAGCAAATCCACTATGAAGAACGAATTAATTAGAAGAGATTAGATGAACTTAAAAATGCAAAACCCTTCAGAAAACCCTAGCCTTCATTCAAAACACTCTTAGAAATATTTAAGCTATCTTAGTCATACCCTAATCTCGCATTACACCAATATTTATAGCATAACACTAGGAATAGTAAACAATCTTCATAATTACACAAAATCGCGTATGTCATCGATTGACATTAATCGAACGACTATCGATTGATGGGCAACCGCTTGTTCGGTCGCTATAATATGCTCAAAATGGTTTAGAGAGTTTATAAGTATTATTAGAAAATAGTTGATCGCTCGAACCTCTCAGGTCAATCAACCGAGCCTGTCTAAAGCTGTCTACAGACCTGTTTGTATAATCCGAGGCTCACTCGATTGATCGATTAGTCTGGTCGATTGATCGAGACCCCTATTTCATATACAAATCGAAGACATTTAGACAACAATAGGGCATGGTTTCACCATGGCCAAACTTACTTTTCAATGTGGTGAAGGATACTGGGCATAACTTTTCTCCCAACTGTTGCTTTGGTGTGGTTCATCTGAATCAAATGTTAGCCTGTTTTTTTGCCCCGAGCCTAACAAGAGATTACACATTTAATAGTTAGAATGGATTTGAGTTATGATACATTCAAGTTATATGGGGCTCACGGTGATGTTTAAGTGACATAGATTTTCATTAGATGCACTGCTCCACAGGCCTAGATCCTAAAATTAATTGATCATTAAGTCAGGCATGTTGCATCAAAGATAAAAATGGGGAACAGTTTGCTTGCCGTGCCTCAACCTATCTGTTGGACATCCTTGTATGTTCTTGTTCAGATGATCCCAACCATTCATCTGGTGGATACTAAAATGTGGATGGGTCGAGGATCAAAGTTAGTGTTGATTGGTAATCATAGTCAGCCAATGAATGAACTTTTTCCTATTAAGTGTGGACTATTTACTGTTTTTGACCTTCTTTTGGATCCAGTAGAGCTTACCAGTAATTGACCTGGAAAGCCTAGAAATGTAAATGATTCATGAAGTCTGCTCGATGATCTGCACCTGGATCAGATATGAAGAGTTCAGCTCTTTCCTTGTGTGCAATCCAAGTTGGTTTCAAATAAAAGTTTGGAGAAGAGAACTCAAATGGTTGATCTCAAAGTGATCTAGCAGTCCACTAGTAGGAAAGAGTTCAGGGAGGTGGCTAAAGACAACAAGCTTATGGACCTTGGAATGGGTGGGGGAGGACTGGTCCAACTAAGGGTAAAGGTTGAAAAGCCTATTAACAAAATGCGCACGTGCTCCTTTATTTATAGTCATTTTCAAGCTACTAGGGTGCTGATGTTTTCTTTAGGGCCCCTTATGTAATCCGTCAGTTTCTAGATGAAGAGCGCGGATCATCTGACTGGATGGTAAGAACGATTGACAAATCATTAGACCATGTTGTTTTTTGGTCCCTATCCAACGTTTTATAATCCATCATGGATGATGAGCATCTCAGTCTTAATTATATTTAACATTGGGTTTTGTTTATCTCATCAGATGGATCATGTCACTTGCCTAGCACACTCATCAGATTGACTTAAATTGATAGGGGGAGGAGATTGGGTCAGGTTGGGCCCAACCAAGCTTGGTCAAGCCGTGACAGCCTACTTTAATGTATGTGTTATATATGGACGTGGACCATCTATTTTGCCAGCTCATTTTAGGACACGAGCCCAAAAATGAAGCAAATCAAGATCTCTGGTGGACCACACCACATGAAGCACCGGTGATTAAGTGCCCACCATTTAAAAAAAAAAATTTGGGTTTCAAAATTTTTAGATCAAGATGATAGTCGTGTCTTCCCATTATCCTTTTTTTTTTTTTTTTTTTTTTTTTTACCGTGTGATTGATTGGATGGCAAATAAAGATTATGGTAGGCCTTTTGAATATTAGTATAGGTATGATACAATTTCCTTATTGTGGCATACTTGGAGCCTTGGATCAGCCTATTTTTGGGAAACGTATTGGCTACTCCCCCTGATGGCAGCCAATGACGGGTGGTCGATGCTCTGTGGGCTGCACCATGATGTATTTATTTCAACCATGCCGTAGATCAGTTTAGGGCACAAGACAAAAAATAATGTATATTCCAATCACGAGTAGACCACATTACAAGAGATATAGTTGAAGGAACGTCCACTATTAAAAACTTTTTAGAGCCCATAAAAGTTCTGGATCAAGCTAATATTTGTTTTTTTCCCTTCATCTAGGTGTGTATGACTTAATCAACAGATTGGATGTTAAATAAACAGTACAGTGGGCCTTAGGAGGATTTTAATGGTAGATATCCAATCACTATTGTTTTCCTGTGGTGTGGTCCACTTAAGATTTATATCCCTCCCATTTTTATTTTTATTTTTTATCAAGCCCTAAAATGATCTGTCAAAATGGATGAACGACATGGATGAAACACACATCATAGTGGGTCCACAGAGCACCAAACATCAGCCACCGGGCTAGTGGCAGTGGGAGTAGCCAATCCGTTTCCCTATTTTTGAGCGCATCCCCAAAAATAATATCAAAATCGATGGGAGTGGATAAAACCCCTGCATCACCGATTGGATAGGCGAATTGGGTACTACCCCACCATTAGAGACGGACGGTCCTATCAGGGAATCTGTGAGACCCGCTGTGATGTATATACTTTATCCACACCGTTCATCTATTTTGATACATCATTTTAAGACATTAAAATAATAACTAGGCAGATCAAAGGCTCAAGTGTACCACACCACATGAAGCTGTAGGAATTGAATTTCTACTTTGAAAACTTACTGGTGCCCACCGTGATGTTTATTTGCCATCCAACCTGCTCATAAGATCACCTAGACATGAATGGAAGGAAAACATAAATATCAGCTTGATTCAAAACTTATGTAGGCCCCGAGAAGTTTTTAGTGGTAGGCTTTCAATCCCATTGCTTACTTTGGTGTGGTCTACTTAAGCCTACGGTAGGGATAAAATATATACATCTCACGGTGGGCTCCAAAGAGCCCCTAACAGGACTTTCCGTCTCTAGCTAGGTACCATTGGTGGTAGTTCCGAATCGGCGTCCCTTTTGGACAGCGACTTGATCATTTTATTATAAGTAGACTCCTCAAGTCATCAAGGGCTCAGAATCCACTCCATATTTGTCTCCTCGCTTTGGCTTTCCTTCATTCGCAAACTCTAATATGGAGCTGTGTGGGCCCCACCGTGATGCGCATTGACCATCAACACCGTGCATTTGATGAGTCCCCTCTAAATTATGAGATATCCCAAAAATCAGCCGTATACGGAACTCAGGTGGGCCATACCATCTAAAATCATGTGAAGACACCGTTAAAATATATAAAAGCACTTGGTGGGGCCCACCTGAGTTTTGAATGCTGCTGAAACGTGGTCTGAACCCTCATACAAGTGGGACACAGATAAAGGATGGGCTGAATTTGCAAACAACATCTCGGTGGGCCCAAAAAATAATTATGAATGTTTAATGGTGCACGGCCCCTCCCCACTTCTGTATGTGGTGTGGCCCACACAAGTCACGGATTGACTTGATGTTTGAGACCTAGGCCCACAATGGAATGGTGCATCTGACTGATGGGGTAGATGTTTGAAACGCATCACGGTGGGGTCCACACAGCTCGACCTCATGGGACGGACTCGTGAGGTCGAGCGCATAGTACCTTTTCCCATATATATATATATATAGGGAAACGCTCACCTGCGAACCAGTTCGTACGTACTACGTACGAACTTTTTTGAGAACCCATCATACGTTAGGTGGATCCGAAATCTGAACCGTTCATGTGAAGCAGTACCTCTGAAAGCCCCAGGGCCCAAGTTTTACTTTGATCTAAAACTTTAATGGGCCATGAAAGATGAAAACAGTTTCCTCCCTTGATTTGCATTTCTCTTTGCTATGGCCCACCAGAATATTAAATCGGGGTGAAAATTTGCCTCATGAGGTTTTATGGGATTCCGCATCACATGGACCGTTCAGATTAGACACCCGTGGCACGTGTGCAAAGGTGCGCAGGGGAGCATCTCTCTCTCTCTCTCTCTCTCTCTCTCTCTCTCTCTCTCTCTCTCTCTATATATATATATATATATATATATATATATATATATAAAATCTGGAAACAATGAATTAGTTGAATGCCAGAGTATCATCCATCGTACCATGCCAGAGTATGGCCGCCGTGCCGCAACTTGGGGATGCTTTTTAACCAGTAAATGAGTAGACTCAGCGTGTTTGCAACGGAGAAACAAGACCCTGTCATTAGACATTGCAAAAGCTAAAACTGCATTCAAATATCCCTACCCAAAAAATAATAAGAAAATGGAAATGAGCAGAGACAGTGTAATAAGCTGCCACGTGTCACCCCAGTAGGCCTTATTTGATTAGGAAGCATAAACTATTAATTACGGATGATTAAGGTGAGTTGGTGGAGGCGGGAACAGATATCCAGTGCTAGGGTTTGTGTTGGCCCCTAGATCTTCATAATCCATTGTAAAATCTATCATCACCCTTCAATACAATGGCCTGAAATTCCGATGAGAAAAAAAAAAAAAAAAACCCACCTCAATTTGATTGAAAGAAGCTACTTTCTCAAATCTCATCTCCTTTCTTCCGGATCCTACAAAACAGAGGGCTCAATTTGCTGTTGCTGCTGCTTCAATCTCTGCTGCATTCTCCCAACCTTCTTGAAAGTATTGTCCAGGAACCCAACGGACAAAACAACAAATCTCGGGCAAGAACCCTAGAAAGGAGCGGCGAAGAAGGATTTCAGCTTTTACAGAGATTGAAGCTAAAGACGAGAAAAAAAAAAGAGAGTAAAATCTACGAATCGGGAGCAGAAACCCTAGGCGAAAAAGCGAAGAAAGAGATCGAGGTCTTGACAGGTTCTTCAAAGATCGAAGAAATCAAAGAGATTTGTAGAAAATTAAATGAAAAAAAAAAAAGAAAAAAAGGAAGGACGATCGAGGTGTGAAAATCCCTAGGGAAAACCCAAGAAAGAGAACGAAGATCTCTCTCGCTCGCTCGCACAACGAGTGAGAAAAGAAGTCAGGGAAAAATCATCCATGCGCGCCTGTCGAATTTATATTTCAAAATTAGAATTTTAGCCTCGGTTCCTTATGCAATGGAGGCTAAAAGGCAGACGTTTGGCCTCAGTTCCTATGCAACCGAGGTTAAAAAGTCCGATTTTATTTGAAAATTCCTTTTTCTTTCTTTTTTTTTCTTTTTTTTTTTTCTTTTTTTTTTCAGAATTTTCAATTATTTGAAATTTCTCAAATTTTAAAAAATTTCCAATTTTTTTTTTTTCAGGATTCTCAAATTCAAAATTCTTATTTTTTTTTTTTCAAAAACTTCAAAAATTTTCAAAATTCTTAATTTTTTTAAAATTCTCAATTTAAAAAAAAATCATACTTTTTCATAATTATCATTTTTTTATTCTTAAATTTTCAAAAAAAAAAAAATTCTTAATTGTTTAAAAGTTCTCAAAATTTTAAAAATTTCTTAGTTCTTAAAAAATTCAAAATTCAAATCTTTTTCAAAACTCTCAAATTTATTTTATTTTCAAAATTCTCAATTTTTTCCCAATTGTCTCCATTTTTTTTTTTCCAGAATTCTCAAATTTTTCACAATTGTCAAAAATTTTAAAAATTATTAATTCTTTCAATATTCTCAATTTTGTTTTTTTTTTTTTTTTTTTTTATAATACTCTTAAATGTAGACTTTTGGCATCGGTTCTAGGCTATAAAGTAGACTTTTGGCCTCGGTTCCCATGTAACTAAGGCTAAAAGTAGATCTTACGCGCTCAGTTCTGTCACTGAAATGAGGCGAAATTTAAAATGTAGACTTTTACCAGCCTCGGTTCTTATCGACCGGTAGAAATAAAATAAACTTTATTACGCCCGGTTCCTATCTGAAGTTTGAAAGAATTTAAAAAGTAGACACTTTTTCGCACTCGGTTCTTATCTGAGGTGAGGTTAAAATGTAGACTTGAACACAGCCTCGATTCTATCTGCAGTTAGAGGCTAAAAATTAAAGACCTTTAACTCGCCTATTTCGATTCTACTGTACGATTAGTAGACGCACTTCGAATAGACCTTCATCTCGGTTCATGTACAGCGTAGTTTCAAAAAGTAGACTTTTTAAGCCTCGGTTCCTATACAGCCCCGAGGGTAAAAGTAGACTTTAAGCCTCGGTTCTTTATGCTGTCTGTTGAGGCTAAAATTACACTTAGATTTTACACCGGTTCATCACGGTGAGGCTACAAATTAGACGCTTTAAGCCTTTCCGGTTCCTGTCTGTTGTTTAAAGAAGTGAATCTTTCGCCTTGGTTCCTGTATGCAGGCGGGGGCAAGAAGTGAACCTTTT